>NC_056726.1:1688597324-1688727324 GCF_019279795.1 Protopterus annectens
GTACTAATGTATTTATAGTCTCTGAGTCAGGAATGCCAGCAGCCAGACTCTTCTCCAAGACCAGTATTATCTAATTTTTCTTTCCCCTACCGTATACCTTTCCTTCCCTACTAGCTAATTTTTCCGCCCTTAGTCACCTATTGTAATATTACTTCTGAACACTAGGTGGCAGTCTAACCTGGCCTAGAACCCTTACCCTCTTTCCATTGATACTAGTTTCAGCTCTTTACATTATTCCTTCCTATTTTCTCCTCCCTTGTCCTGCTGCCTAGCTATTCTCTTAATTCTCTCTCTCTGCCCTTAGTCCGCACTCCTATCATCTTCTATCCTCAGCAGACTAGTAAGCTATACATTTTTTCCTCTTCTCTACCCTCTGTATTAAACCATACCTGCTTCCCTAGAAGCTACTTACCTGCTTCACCTTCTCTCTCTGGACTGTTACTGCTCACTGCTTGTCTCATTCACTACTTGCTCTAACCCGCTCCATTCACCCTGTGGGCTCACTCCGCTCCCCTACCCTACCCCCAATTCCCACCCACCCCAAATGCTGTTAAACTTATACCTATCAAGTCACACCCACTATACTATTCATCCTATCACCTTAAACATATACTTATCAACTCCTCCCCTTATCTCACTCCTTAATCATCTCTGCTCCATCACAGTATCTATCACCACTCCTCTTGACTCCTCCCCTTATCTCACTCCTTAATCATCTCTACACTATCACAGTAACTATACAACTTCTCTTTACCTCTATCAGCATATCTATCCCTCCCCTCAACCTTCTATGACTATTCTACCACACTACAACATTTATTTAACCCTACCCAACAATTGTATTTTAACCTACCTATCAACTTTACATAACCTTTTACCCTACTATTACAAATGCCCTACTCACATAAACCTATCCTCACAAAATCTCTTCTCTTTTCTTCTTTATTAATATTTCTAACCTTAACTTATACCCTCACCTCCTATGAACACTACACTCTGGTATATAAGGTGTACCACCTGCAAACACTACCAACTACACATCCCAACTCCTTCTCTCACAGCAACATTAACTCCACTTCAGCTTATCTGCTTCCTAGGTTCCATAGATATACCCACGTTACTTACTTCCCCAACAAGATTAGCCTACCCCTGCACTATAAAACTATAAAACTTTCACTGAAATAATCCACAAACATTCTAATAGATGGGGACATTCATCCTAACCCTGGCCCAATTCCACTGTCTGACAATCTATAAAAACAATCATTCAATGATGCTTCCTCCTCTATAAGATCAGGTAACTCCCTCAAAATAGCTCAACTTGATATCCGTATCATTAACAACAAAATTAGTCAACTGCGTGCTCTCTTACAAGCACATGCATTTGATATTCTTTGCCTTACAGAAACTTGGCTGAAACCTTCTACTCGTGACCTAGAAATAACCCCACCTGGATACAATATCCTAAGATGCGACCGTACATCAAAAAAGGGTGGGGGTGTTGCCATCTTGTTTAAATCTGAACTTCTTGTTTCATCCTACGATGTGTTACTACCCTCAAATACCATGCTGAAACCCTTACTGTCAAACTCCAAATTAATAGCTCTAAGTCTGTCTATATAATCTGCTCTTACATCCTTCCAGGAAATAATATTAGCACTCTTAAAAACATTCTCAGTAGCCTTTCCACCCACCTACCTCAAGAAACTATAATATTAGGCGACTTTAATATAGACTGGACTACATGTAATTCCCCCAACCCTAACACCCACATTAATCTATTTGGTTTCAATCAAATAATAAACTCCCCCACTAGAATCCATAAACCTAGTAATAAAGAAACTACTCTTGACTGGATCCTTATAATCAGTCACCTTGAAACTTACAAAACAGGAACTCTCCCAGATGACATTAGTGATCACTTTCTAACCTACATAATAAAACAAAAGAAATACAGCCCTAATAATAACAATTATTTTACCTACCATTAGAAAAAACACTTCAACGCAGAAAACTTTCAAAATGAGCTAAAAGCCTGTAACTGGTCAACTCTAAAGCAACTTAGTCTGGATGAAGCAGTCTCTTACTTTAATTCTACATTCCTTCAAATTCTAAACAGCCATGTCCCCTTCTGCTCCTCCAGAGTTAGGACCAAAATAGCCCCTTGGCTCACAAAACAAACCAGAGAAAAAAATGTTCCTACGGAACAAAATATGGGCAAAATGGAGAGCCTCTAAAAGCTCTGCAGACCACCTATATTTTAAACAGTTAAGAAATGCTATCAAAAAGGATATAATCTTAGACAAAAAAAACTACTCTTCCCACCTTCAACAATCACACTCTAAAAACCCTCAAAAGGTTTGGTCAGGCATTAATAAACTTCTCAAACCAGGGCAGGCTAGAACGCCATCCCCCTGCTCTATTCCCCATAATAATCCTCTGCAAATAGCTAATGCTTTTAACAATTACTTCATTGAAGCTATTCAAACTCTAACAAAAACACTAGCACCCATTACCCTCCCCTCTTCACAACATACAAACAGTTCACTTCCCTCCTTACAGATACAACCTGTGCCAACATCCTTTATCTGCAAACTCCTTCAAAAACTCAAACCTTGCACCCCCTCTGCTGACTACCTGCCAGCAGAATACCTTCAAATAGCTGCTAAAGCCATAGCTTACCCCATATCCATCCTTATAAACAGAACAATCACAGAAGGTTACATACCTTCCATATGGAAAGTCTCCCATATAATCCCCTTGCACAAAGCAGGTAAATCCACTGATATCTCCAACTACCGACCAATTGCTCTACTCTCTCCATTAGCCAAAATAATGGAAAAATGTATTCACCATCAACTACTTCAGCACCTTCTCCACAATAACTTACTTGCTAACTGCCAACATGCCTTTAGGCCCTTTCATAGCACTACTACTGCCCTGCTAACTTTTACTGACTGTATAAACAGGAATCAAAACAATAACTCTCTCTCATCTGCTCTATTTATTGACCTATCAAAAGCCTTTGATATGGTCAATCATAACTTGCTTATCAATATGCTAAAAGCCCAATCTCTTGACCCACAAGCAATTCTTTTGTTTAAATCCTATCTAGAAAAATAGACAGCAAGCAGTACTCTGAGACAATAATCTGTCCACACCCCTCCTTGTGAACACTGGTGTCCCTCAAGGCTCTATCCTAGGCCCTCTTCTTTTTTCCATTTTTATTAATGATCTCCATACTGCTTTTCCACAAACCACCTGTATACAATACGCTGATGACTCTACTCTAATCTGTACTGCTAAGTCTTCTTCCTCCTCTCTCCAGACCCTTACCCAAACTGTATTTAACTCCATTGAAAAGTGGTTCACCCATTGTTGCCTCCTCCTTAACCCCAAAAAAACTAAACTATTACTCTTTACTCCCACCCGAAAATCTCCACAGATCCACTTCACTATTACCTCTGATAATGGAACTTGTATTTTCCCTGATTCTACTGCTCATCTCCTTGGCATAACCATTGATCATAACCTCAGCTTTGATGACCATATCAACAATACTATAAAAACTGTCAATAAAAAACTAGGCTCCCTGTATAGAATCAAACCCTTCCTTACACCACTAGCATGAAACTCCATTGCCCAGACTCATCTTACTTCTACCCTATTCTATGCGTCTGCCATATATACCAATCTATCAAAGCATAATCTTACCAAACTTGAAACTAGCTATAATAATATAGCCAGATTTGCCACTGGCTCCCCTTATAGAACCCACCACTGTCTCAACCTTCGACAACTCAGATGGTTAGAACTACAAAACCAACTTCAATACAATCAACTTGTGATTACACAAAAAATCCTGCACCACCCTACTAATACTCCTATCCTCTCTAATCTGATCTCCCCATATAAAAATCTTACTACATTACGCTCAGCGAATAAGCTTCTAATTGCCAATAATAAATCTAATAACAAAGCTGGAGACTCACTCTTTTCCAATGTTGTGGGTAGATCCTGGAACAAGCTTCCTAGAACACTCACTCCTCTCTCATTTACACCACTCTAATAACAAAGCTGGAGACTCACTCTTTTCCAATGTTGTGGGTAGATCCTGGAACAAGCTTCCTAGAACACTCACTCCTCTCTCATTTACACCACTCTTTAAAGATCACCTAAAAATACATTGGCTTTGTCCCTGCTCGAAGCCTGACTGAATCATACTCATCGTCTTATTTCTCCTCCCCCTTTTCCCCGCCTCCTGGGCTAGTGCCCGCCTACATTTCTTGAATAATTATTAGCTAACCCTTTCTACTACTTGTATTTTCCTGCCTGTTCTCTTGCTCCTTCTTTGACTTAGTGATTGCTAATTTTCAGATGAATGTTAATGTTCAAATTACAATATAAACTGTTGCTTGATTCTACCAGAAATCTACTAAAGAGTTCGGACTTGATTGTTTCTCAAACCTATGCTAAGTCTCTGTACATTCCTCACAAAAATATCTTTTATTTTTTTCTAATCATATCTTGCTATGTAATTGAATCTAGTCATTTTTTTAAGTATTGTATGCTGTAGTTTACTCATGCTTGGAGGTTTTCTCCCTGGGCCTCTACTGAAAATGGATATGTATCCAGCTAGACTAGCCCGGTCAACAAATATAAAATAAATAAATAAATAAAAATAAAATAACTGAAATGAACACATCAACAACAGAACACAGTACTAGGGTTGCTGTATGTTGAACTTAAGTATAACTACTGTCTCTAGCCTTACTGTTTTAGGTTTACAAATTAAAGCATTTAACCACAATATGTGGTTTTCATAGTTTGAAAGATAACAATAACAATGATCTACTTAAAATTACCAAGATTTGTTTATGGGTACTCTGTGAAAACTTATATTACTATTAAGCTTAGATAGAACATATAACAACAAACATAACAGATGGAATGAAAGTGTAGCCCTTAGGAAGACACTGTAGTGAAGTAACCTATGTGATTTACATTTCAAAGATCGGCATTAAAACATGGTTCACTGGCAAATGCAGCACTAAGGGCAAAGAATATTAGAATTCAAAATGAGGTTTACATATGAAAAATCACTTTTTTATTCCTGAATTATCCTATCTGACAGCTTCTAATGGTAAGATAAGGTTGTAAGTCGATAACAAGCACTCATGGATTTGATTCACCCTGTCGTGAGTTGCACATTTCATCCTCAGAGCAAGTCACTTATCCCAGGAGTCTTCTCAGATTTCCACTAAAAACAAATGAGTTTGGTAACAAACTCATTTGTCCAGGGACATCGCCAGGTGGGGATTAGGTATAATTAGTAGTGGGAATTAAGAGGGAAGGGGGAAGTAGGTAGTGGGGGGATGAAAGGGTTAAATGGGAATGTAGATAGATTAGAAGGACATGAGGTAAGGGTAGGGAGGGGCTTAATGGGTTTTATGAGAGTGTAACTGGGTAAGGAATCATATTTTGGCATGAACTTGCTAAGGCAAGTGCTTCGTCTGAGATGACCTTTAGGTATTTTGGAGAGCAGGTAGGTCTTGGGTTAATAATATTTGGATGGTAATAATAGGTGGGTGGTTTATTCATATATGTTTTTTTCCCCTCTCCTCCTGCTCCTTGCTGCCTAGTTTAAGGTAGGTAAGCAATAGATTATGGTAAGTTTAGTGGTGTGGAGAGGGAGTGTAGCCTTATTAGGATTCCTTAGTTTACCCTTAATTGCGATGATAAATGGTGGTTCTATGTGTCCATCTGCCCTGGTGTTGGAGCAGGTAGTGTTTCATGGGGTTAATGTTGTGTCTTGTGTGCCTTAGGTTGGATTTTTACTGCATTGTTTTTGTTTTACTCTTGGCACGCCTTCCCAGGGATTTTTCTTCTATTTCACAATTGTAAGTACTGCTTGCACAAACTTAGAACTGACTGTTTTCCGTGCTTATTACCTTCTGGGCATTCCATAACATTTACGTTACTGCGTGACTATTATTGTCCACCTTTGAGGAACAGACAATCTTAGTAGCTCTACTCATTTAACAATCAGACAAAAAAAGGTATGCAACTATTTTGGCTGTATTTTATTCTTCCTACCAAGTAAAAATGCCTTTGAAAAAATAACACCAGCTTCCTGGAGTTTCCTACTTTAAAATATAAGAAGAAAAGGAAGAACAGACCAGTTAAAAATGCATCATGGGTAATGATTAAATCTGCATGATGCTAAAATCATATCTAAGTGTATTTGACTACAGATATAAAGCATATCTGTAAAGATATGTGAAATACTTCAAGAAATCAAAGTGTTATAAATACAGCATGGATTGTGTTGCAAATATTTAAATAAAGATATAGGCATCCAGGATCCTCCATCAATTTCTGAATGATATCTCCAACATGTCAGCGACTACATACACTTTCCCCATACACATGAGGACAGGGCTACAAATGTGCAGGAGTAATACTCTGTAGCACACTACCCTGAAGTACCAAGAGCCATAAATTGTGCACATATAGAAATCAAGGCACCAACAGGGGAAAAGAGGAGTGTACATAAATAGAAAGGGCTTCCACTCCAGTAATTGCTGAGTCGTGTAATGCTACGGAATAATCTTGAATGTGTGTGCTAGCAACACAGGTAGTTACCATGACACATATCTGCCACAACTCCCAACTGTATGAGATATGTACTATGGGTGATATCCCACAGGGTCATTTACTGTGGGATGCAGGTTACTCAGTAGAAACATGGCTTATGACACCAATCCGAAATGCACACACACCAACTGAAGAATGCTATAATGAGGCACATGCTCAAACCAGAAATGTTATAGAGTGTGTGTCTGGGCTGCTGAAGCCACAGTTCTGCTGCCAATATACATCTGGGGGAGCCCTGCAGTACAATCCATGTACATGTACTGAGGGTCTATATCATATATTTGAAATTCCAAAATATCGAACACCATAAGTTCAAACTTGGAATTTCAAATCATGATAACATCGAACGCTCAGAATAGTGAATTTTTTCCCAGGGAAAAAATTTGCTGTGCCGAGGAACATACAACACAAGCACACCAAAATAAATAAACCACACACATACACTTAACAAAACCCATCCCTACACTAAACCATATATGCATTACTAACTATCCACTTACCTTAACCCGCATGCTAACCCTAAGGTCCGTAACTATCTTACATATACTCTACGAAACTATACACAAACAAACTAATACACACACAAACAGTTAACAAAACCCAACCCTACACTACACCATACATACATTACTAACTATCCACTTACTTCTTCTATAAGGGTTTTAAAATTTATAATTATGCAGAGGTAGACTTGAGTAAAGATTTATTTCATTTATTAATGAGAGGTTTGAAGTTTGCCCTGCAGTTAGGGAAGATGTTAATAAAACGCTAATTGAATTAAAAATCTTTGTAAGAAAGTTAAATCTTAAAATGTTAAACAAAGATAAAATTGCGAAGGAAAATCTTGAGAAATTGAGTATTATAAAAAAGAAGAGCTGTTTTAACCCCCCCTTATTACCTATTTTAAGCTCTTTTGAAAATGTCTGCACACAGGAAATTTATAGGACCCTAAATTAACACAAAAATAGGGTATTTAATTTAACTAAGGAAGAAAAGGTGTTATTAGATAAACTAAGGGGTGATGTTAATGTAAGATGTATGAAGCCCGACAAAGGTGGGGGTATGGCCATAGTAAATAATGTAGATTATCACAATAGACTATCACAATAGGTTAAACTATTTGGGCCATCTAAATTCCACTCTTCCAATTTTCCCTTAGAACTACCTTCCTCGAGCTGTACTGCTGATCTAACCAGCATATCCTATAACTGAAAAGTTCATCTCTACTTGATTCCCAAGTAGACTATTCTCTATATGTAAAGCCTAGCACTTACTCCTACAGTACTTGCACCTTGATAAAGCACTCTTATTATAGATAGTACCCCACCAGCCTAAAACCCACTTCCCCCGGAGTCCTTTGAAAGTCTCTTTATCTACTACTTCTAGTATGTCGAGGTATCAGTTGCTAGTGTCCTCTCCAGCTCAACTGGTGAACCTGGGAATATTGAGGCAATGTTACAATTGCCTCATGTACACAGACAATCCTCTCCTTCTCCCACAAAACACAAATACATGCGAGAGATGCAACTATACGGCCAAACTGGAGGCTGAGCTCTCTCAACATAGGACTGGCAAGACCAGACAGGAGGAGAAGGTAACCACACACAATACATACCCAGTCACACATGGTACCATCACAACTTCAAATCATACACATACTCACACAAAGACATACTCGGAGGCTCTGATCAAAATTTACCAAAACAGCAGAGGCCACCAAAGCAGACACCCAAACAACTACCACCTCACGACCCAACACATGCAACACATAGACCACACAGTCAGAGTGTCAAACAGTCACAGCCCTTAAGGCCAAACAAAATGCCAGACACACTTGTCATTGGTGATTCCATAGTCAGACACACTGACGTCCGCTCACCAGACTGAGTAAAGAGAAGGTCACAGTAAGCTGCCTGTCGGGCGCTAGAATCCGCCACATAACGCAAGCACTCAGGTCTCTCAACAGCAGGTACAAGTACGACTCAGTCATTGTCCACGCTGGTGTCAACGACCTGAGACGTACCTCCTTGGACTACATGAAAAGGGACATCGAGGAGCTCTCTGATTATGTAGCCCAGGCAGGTATGACCCTGACCTTGAGCAGTATCCTACCTTCACCTAGAATGATGCCACAATACAGTGATAAGATGATCAGCTTTAATAATTGGCTTAAATTCTGGTGTCATTCAAAGGGGATCCATGTCTGTCTGCCTGGGATGACATGCTGGACAAGCCACGCTGCTTCACAAGGGACGGCTTGCACCTGTCACCCCTGGGCTTCCGGATATTGGCAAAGGCTCTTGCCAGCCCCATAGTGCCTTTTTTAGGCAAGGCTCAAATTCTAAACCTACCACCCTAGAACACCAAAAGGAAAAAAACTAAGGGTAATGCTGCTCAATGCCAGAAGTCTCAATCTCAAGATGCACGCACTCGAGGCCCTTCTCAATATAGAGAACATCGATGTCTGTGCTGTGACAGAAACCTGGTTCAAGGCTCCTGAGAGCACCCCAGCACTAACAGGTTTCACCTCATATCACGCGTTCCGGCCCCAAAATCCGGACAACACCAAGAAAGGAGGGGGGTGTCCATATTCATAAAGGACACCCACACCTCAAGGTTGGTGGCAATGCACGATGCATCGGAGACCATCCAGGTGCAATTAACCATAGGCAAGACTGCTCTGCAATTTGTAGCATGTTACAGGCCACCCTCTCAAACTCAGGAACCTCACATGGCCTTCCTGAAAACATTGGAGGGATAAATGTATCTCCAAACACCATCATACTAGGTGACTTCAACTACCCTAATATAGACTGGGAACACTACTCAAGCCCGAACACTCTAACCCAAAGATTCCTGGAGTTCATAAACTCAAATGCCATGGAACAACTAGTCACCATCCCCACAAGAGGAGAAAACATACTTGATCTCATCATCACTAACATGGGATCAAAATGTTCAACACCAGAAGTATACCCCTCACTGGTGAGATCAGATCATAAACTAATCTCGCTGGAGGTCCTCATCCCGCCCCACCTGAAACAAAAAAGACCACAGTGAAAAACTTCTCAAAAGCCGATTTCACACTTCTAAAAACTAGTGTGGTCTCCTTTAAGGCCCCTGAGCCAGTGGTAAACATTACTCAAACCGCTGAATCACTTACAAATGCCTTCTACCAGCACCTACAGGACTGCATGGATCAGGCAATCCCAAACAAAACTAAGACTCTCTGTACCAAAGGCAAGCGTCCAGTCTGGTGGATCCCAGCCATAAACAAGCTGTACAACAAAAGGAGGAAGCTACTACAAGATAGAGCAAAATCCTTGAAAGGTAAGACACCTTTGATCATTATAAGTAAAAAACTAAGAGCTCTCATAAAATCATTCAAGGCAAATTTTGAGAGAAAAATCGCCAAGGACTCTAAAGAGAATCATAAGGCCTTCTTTAGCTATGTTAGAAACCTAGGAGGAAACTCCCAGATATGCTCAGAATTAGTTCAAAATGATGTGAAAATTACTGAACCTACACACATTGCCAACATACTGGCTGACAGGTTCAGTGCAAACTTCTCCCCTCCCAAAAGGAGAGATATCTATTCCAGAGGATTGTAGCCCCCCAAACATCTCCAACGCCCAGGTGAGAACTGCCCTCACTAAGGCAAAAAACACAGCATCCATGGGACCGGATGGTTTCCCCGGCTGTGTGCTTCATGAACTCAACGAGGAATTAAACCCACAGTTAGGACAGCTGTTTAATCTTAGCCTCACCTCAGGATACGTACCCAAGGAGTGGCGCACGGCGACTGTGGTCCCACTTCATAAGGGCGGTGCCTCCACAGACCCTGGAAATTACCGCCCCATTAGCTTGACAAGCCTTATCTGCAAAGCCATGGAGAGGATCATAATGGAACTCATAAATAAAGACATAGGAACTTGCAGACTTTGGATCCAACCCAGTTTGGCTTTGTCAAAGGCAGATCCTGCCTCTTAAACTTGGTTGACTTTTTCGAGACTGTCACCAAGGCCATTGATGAGAGAAAGGCAGTCCATACAGCCTACCTCGACCTGGCAAAGGCCTTCGACACAATACCCCACTCAGGTATCATCGAAAAACTCATCAGCTTGAATGTAAACCCATACATCACAAGATGGGTTGCAAACTGGCTAAGTGACAGAACCCACAGGGTCAGAGTTGCTGGAGCCATGTCAGACTCAAAGCCTGTCACAAGTGGTGTCCCACAGGGCTCAGTCCTGGGTCCACTCTTGTTCGGCATCTACTTTTCTGAAGTACAAGCAAACACAGGAGGGTTATGGCTGACAAAGTTTGCAGATGACTGCAAACTGGGTGCCATAGTCGAAAACACATCTGACACAGATATCCTCCAGAAGGGCCTCACAGAAACGGATAACTGGTGCCAGAGCCATGGCCTGAAGTTAAACGCCAAAAAATGCATAGTCATACCCTTCGGGAAAAACAAGGTTACCCCTAGCTACCATATAGGTGGCAATCCACTGAGCACAGAAAAAGTCATCAGGGATCTGGGGACCCAGGTTGACAGTAGCCTTCGTTTGACACTCATGTTGCTAAAGTAGTTAGGAAAACCTTCTATATCGCCCACCTGATCATGAAGGGATTCACATCTAGATCAAGGGAGGTCATCGTCCCCCTGTACTCATCACTCATTAGACCTATGATTGAGTACAATGCCCTGTTCGGAATGTATCTGACCAGACACCTGCTGCAGCTTGAAAGGCCCCAAAAGTTCCTCACCAAAAGGATAAAGGGTCTCAAAGATATGTCTTATGCTGCCCGACTGAAAGAACTCCAGCTCTATTCAGTCTCATACCGCTTGCTCAGAGGTGACCTGTGCCTGACATATAAGGCCATGTCAAACCCAGATTTGATGAATATGTTTCACCTCAAAAAATCTAGATCCCTCAGAACCACAAGGGCGGGAGACTTAAACCTTGACACGGTTATAAATAGAACGTGCTGGAGGGACAGATTCATCACCCAGAGACTCCCTATGCTGTGGAACAAAATCCCGGTACATGTGAGGCAGAGCACCTCTCTGGCTTTGTTCAAGAGGAATCTTGACCAATGGATGGGAGATTGCATATATACCCCAGGGATTACTTCAGTGTCACTGCTTGACAGAGGCACAGCAAAATGATAGGCATAGTTTTTATTCAAACTAAAGGGGTGGCGAAAGCCACATAACTATGGGCTAGGCTTATAAATGCCCTTGGGCAGATAGCCTAGTATGAACCTATGAAGAATTACTTGTATGTTGAATGACCAATCTAAATATGAACTGGCCTCAAGGAACAAAATAAACCTTTCACATAGAAAAATTAAATTGATGTTGGAGGATTCTTTATACCAGGGGTTATCAATGAAGAAGTTTTTAACTTTTTAAATGTGGAGCATCCTACAATATCAATAGCTTTTGGAATTCCTAAAACCAATAAGGACCTGTTTGACCCCCCCATATAGACTTATCATCTCTGGTCACAACAGTATTACATATCCCTTAGGAATTTTTATAGATCGTGTAATTAAAAATGCAATAGTATCTGTTGAACACATTTTGATTGACTCCTGGGATTTTTTAAGAAGAATTAAAAGTGAACTGTATGACGATGAAACCAGTTTTTCCACTGTGGACGTAGTAGATCTTTTTACTTTGATACCTCATGACGAAGGTTTAGAAATGTTTCAAGACGTTTTAGTTGCAGAAAGCAATTTAACCGGTGTCATGATCAACTTTATCGTTGAACTGATGGAGGTAATTTTGAAAAACAATTTTTTTACTTTTGGGAGTGAATTTTTCAGACAAGTCAAGGGTGTGGCGATGGGTAATAGTTGCGCACCTATCTTCGCCAATTTAGTTATGTACAGATGGGAGTCTATTTTTTTATTTAATACTCCTTTTAAGGACATGTGGTTCTTATATCTGAGATTTTTAGACGACATTTTTATTCTATGGAAAAAAGGAGGGTCACATGAGAAATTACTTGATCATTTGAATAGGACATGTGACTATTTTAAATTTACAGGTATTACCAAAAATCAGCAGATTAATTATCTAGATGTTCTTTTAGATAAGGATTTTAGTAACAAAAGCTTCCAGTCATGTGTTTACAGAAAGCCCACCTTCTCTAATGATTACTTAGAGTTTACAAGTAATCATCCTACTTATGTGAAAAGAAATACTGTCAAGGGACAAATGGTTAGAGTTATAAGAATGTGTTCTAATATTTTATCTGTTAAAAGAAAAACCCAACTACTTTTCTAAATGTTCATAGCTAGGGGGTACCCACATTCCTTTGTTTCACAGATTCGTGAACAGGTTATGAGTGATTGGGTTTCTAGATACAAACCCTTATTAGGAGCAAATGAAGATATATCAACACCAACGCAACATAAAGTAAACAATTTTTCACAAGCAATGGTATTAACCTATGGTGAAACCTCAGGTAATATCCAAAAAATTATTAAGAACAACTGGACTATGTTTAAGGGGAATAAGGAACTTTTAACCATAATAGGTGACAAGCCTTTATTTACTTACAGGATAAACAGTAATGTAAAATCCTTATAGAATAGAAGAATTTATGAACACTGTTATATTATTAATAAAAAGGATGAGAAAAATGCACTATTTAAGAATATTAATTTGTTCCCTTCACATTCTTTTAAATTTGGTATCCTTGAAGTAGTAGGAAAAAGTTTTAGAGGGGGTGATTGGACTAACAAGTTTTTTAGGGCTGAAGTTAGGTGGCAACTCAAATTAAATGCTGGTGAATTCCCTGGTTTGAATGAACATGTTAGTATTAAACATGAATTAAAATTTAGGGCCTTGCAACTTTGAATGGTTGTTCCCTGGGCTCAATTAAATATTATCTTTACATTTATATATTTTTTTACATAGGTTATGTACAAGTATTTTATCTCTTTACAGTTTTATAAAATATTTTTCTATTTTTACTATGTTAAGTGATTTAGGGAGTATTTTTTATGTATATATTCAAGCACTGCCACTTTATTAGGGTTAATAATTAATTAAGACTTAATTGAGTGAAAATGTATAAAAGAAATTAATAGCTATACTACTAGAATTCAATATATGCCAACAAACTAACAGTGGTGCCACTATTACAGACAATCACACACAGTCCTGACACCCACGTCACATGGGTCGATATTACATGTTCGAAAAACCTGTTCAGTGAATGACTGTTTTCCAGCCAATAAACAGTGAAATCCAACTTCTTTGAATGCCCATTTCAGTGAATGTTTTCCTAGGGGAAAACATCACTTGGCCAACCAAAAACCAGGCAAATATTCAAACCCTTCAAAGTGGGGGAGGGGGTTCACCCCACATCCCCAATGTGGGGGGGCTGTCCCCACATGCGCCCCAATTAAATATACCAATTCCAAGATCGCACTACCGTGGAGAAAACGGCAAATTCCCAATGATGGCCAAGTGTTTTTTCCCCTAGGAAAAAAATTAGCTGAAATGGCCATTTATGGGAGTTAAATTTCGTTGTTTATTGGTCAGCAAACAGGCATTCGCTGAAGAGGATTTTCGAAGATGTAATATAAACCCCATCATACATAACGATAAAATAAATATTTCTGTGAACTGCTCATCCTCACTGAAATAAAAATGCTTGGCTTACCATGTGCAGATGACTCCACATTTCCTATGGAGGATTGTCATGGAAGAAGTTAAGCAAAAGTAAAGACACCATCATCACAGTTAACAGTAACAGAGGGGGTGAAAATCTTTTGTCCATTTATATGTCCATTATCAATACATTTAACAGAAACTTGGATGACATGTCCACCCCAAGCCCATGTGTAATGAACTAGAATGTGTTGTTATCAGTATCAGTCTTTAACTTGTCCCTCCCGCCAAAAAATGTGTTAAACAAACATAAGTATTGCTGTCAATATTTTACTATACAATACATATTTAAGAACTGACATAGATAACTCTACCTGGAAGTTCCTCCTGGGATTCATTTGGTGTCATTGATGGCACTGTAGCAGAACCCCCCCCGGTATGCCTCTGTCCACAGGCCACTGCAGCTGCTCTCTTCTGGGCCAATGAAATCATATCAGTGGCCCTATTATGCACCTGATCATGTCTGTGCTGCGGCTTCCAACAGGGTTGACATCTTCTACTATCTTTTGTCAAATTTGCATTCTTCCCAACGTATTGCTATAGCCTCTCTCAAGGGAAAAGCCACCATGTCACCTAAACGTTTGGGCAATGATATCATTCTCAGGGTCACAGAAGGGGGTTTTGTGGGGATTAGGAGGCCTAGGTAACATAGTCCTAGGTGACATAAAAGACAAAAGAAGAATAATATACATACATATCACATAAATAAAAGTCTTGCTTAACTAAAACACATGTATAGAATTTTTTCAATATTGCCCACTGGAGAAACAAAAAACTTTCAAGATATTCAAATATAAAAAAATATTTATGAGGTTGTAACATATCACAGTCACACACAAAGCAAGGCTGGATCCAAAACAAGGGGATTAACAATAGCAAAGCAAACCTCTGTACAAACAATTTTGTTTGTGCCAACACAGAAATGGAACTTGGCTACCCCACCCCCAAAACAACAGGCAAATGACATTTTGCTATGAAAGGAATAAAACATCAATGCATAAGTGCAATCAAAGAAAGTGTCCCAGAAACATGTGTACATATTTACCACAGAGCATTAATTTTTATGCTATCCTACAAGGGTAACACCCCTGTGTCATTGACAATATAGAACATTTACATTTCACTGAAATAACAACAGATGAGTGTAAAGAGAAACAGTTGTCACATTAATACTTGTGATGAAAGTTAATAAGGCTGTGCATCTAAGAAAGTGAAATGCCCTGACAAAAATGCCTATGCCATCCATACATTTCTAAGAAGTGCATACAGATAAAAGTAGCATTTGGTAATGTATATATAAAAATATTTTTCTAAGTGACATCTGAGAATATCCAGTATATAACTGAAAAATGCAATTATACCTTAACAAGATCAGTAGTGTTCTGTACAGATGAGTCCAAAGTAATAACAATCTTCTTCTGTGTTATCCACATGAACATGATAGCACAGTGGTGCAGCAGTTGCATTGTCACTGCACAGCAAGAGGTTCTTCAGTTCAATTCTCGACTGGGGTGCATTCAGTGTGGAGTCTGCATGTCCTGTCTGTGTCCGTGTGTGTCTTCTCCAGGTGCTCTGGTTTCCTTCCATTTTGCAAAGACATGCATGTGGAGCTTTTCTCCTCAGGCCTCTGCTGAAAATTGGCTTTGTCCCAAGTTGGACTTTCCCGGTAAACAAATGTTAAATAAAAATAAACGAGTGTCCTCACCTTCAAGTTCCCTAGCTACATGGTTCCCTTTTTATAGTGTAAATTAAGGCATGATTCAAGCATGGTAAAGATGCAAATGAGCTGGGAACCCATTAGAATTGCTGAAACCCAAATTCTTGGCTCTGTGTAGCAGATGTAAATGTAGTGCAGGCACTCCCTCTGTGTTTGTTGCTAATGGATTGCAGCTATGAATGATTACTGGTAGGGAGAAGGAAAACACAACAGTAATTCAGACTCCCTTACCACTAGTGGGTGGTCAGCCAGGTTATACTTAAAAAGTGTAGAAGTAATTGTATCAAGGTTTTAAATGTAAACGCCACACATTTCACAGTTTCTGTTCAGTAACATCCAACCTCTACTATATTTGTTGAAAATTGTATATTATTGCCATTTAATATTCACATACATTTTAAGGACAATGATACAAAATGCCTTAAAGACTGCATTTCTGAGATTACTGCTCAGATAACAAAAGAATGAGCAACATACACAGAGATAAGACAGAGCTGCCTTTCTGCAAACAATAGTCATAAATGGTTGTGTGATCACTCATTGCACTACATTTTAAATTAATACATGTAGAAACAACTCAGAAGTGTTGTTATGTCTTTCGGCTTTTCCCAGTTAGGGGTCGCCACAGCGGAACTCCGGTCCGCTAATGATTGGCAGTAGATTTTTACATGCCGAGTTGCCAGCTCTGACACACAACCTTCCAATCAGAAGTGTACAAGTGTCCTATGTCTTCTTAATACAGTGGAAGATGTTACCCTTGCTTGTATGCACAATGATTTTCATTCTCTGCTGCAAATCTGTTTCTGTGGCAAAGAGGGATAAGACACATTTACTGTGTGTTGAAGGTTCATTGGTGTGAGAGTTTAAATCCAGACTTGTGCAAAAATCTTTCATATGTATTAACATATATTTTGTAGTGTTGTTTATTTTATGGATTTCTTTTCATTGTTTTCAATGCCAGTATTTGCACTGTGCATGGCTCAGCACAAACACATGAAAAGGATAAACACAATAAATGTCATGTGCAATGTCAATGCACTGGCCCAGCAATCAAGGAGACTCAATCCTCACCACTAACACCAGTGAAGGGTGTCTACATAGGGGAGCATAACAAATACACACACAGTAAAGTACAATTTTCCTTAAGTACACACAGAGATTAGAGTCAGTCTGGGGCTGATTTCTCCCTTTCTCTCCAAATCCCCCAAAAGACTCCCCACTGGCACAGCTATAGGGTCCAGATGTCAGCCTAGTGGTCAAACTAAAACCTCCAGCATGCTCTCTGTCCAACCAGTGCTTCGTGTCCCTGCCCAAGTAGCTGACACACACACACCATGGGATATGAGTTATGTACAAACACACAGACACTCCTGGGGAAGGCTGGCACAAGTTCTACAGCTATACCTCTTCTGTCCAGGCTATAAGGTAGTAATCACCACCACCAACTACTAATATCAGCTACTAATAAGGCCCTTATCAAAGGGTGTCCACTTATTACTGTGCAATATTATTAACCAACTGGTAAGTGTGACTGAACAGTAAGACTTATTTGGGGTGGCTTGGACAGTATCACTTTATACATGCAATGTACACTAGAGCTTAAATTATCTCTACATAAAACAGCCACAGTTGAAAAGTCTAAAAATATTTAATAATAAATAATAAGAACACAAGGCAATACTTTTTACTGCACAGTGCAAGTCAAGAGTTCAGAGATCACAGGAAAATGCTTAAAATCGTACAGTAGAATAGTTCTGGGATCACTACAGAAAAACACCTAGTCTAATCTTCCTATTTCCTAGCTATATCTAAGAGAAAACACAGTTCTAAAATAAACGTACATAAAGAGCACAGGCAGAGCGCTGGTGAGTTGGATGTTCTCAACACAAATACAAAAATGCTCTGAGTCTCTCTGTCCTTAAATTGATAACACAGTACTACTGACTCATTTCAGATTACATCATGGCTCTCTGGTTACCAGGCTAACAGAAACCCACAGTGTAGCAGCCCTTTTGATCTTGCACCTGGTCAGGAAGCTACAGCAATAAAAGACATTATACATGCAGATTCTAGCAATTAACTCTGGTCTCAAAAGAATGGCAAAAATTCCTTCATCCAGACATCTTGGCTCTGAGTTTGAGATCAAAGAATTATACAATGTTTGACTTATCAGCTTTCCTCCAGCAGAGTACAATGTGGTTACATTTTTGAAGTTCAGCATTTAACACCATTTTCTTCCATTTAAGAGAACAAGTCTGTGGCTTATATTAATATTTACAAAAGACAGAATTATCTACAAAATTCTGTCTGGCTAGGTTGGCACCCTTCATATATCTTCACATATCTTCCACCCCCCCCCCCAGAGAACTCAAGCTAGTTTTTCAAGTGATCCTTGAGAAACATTCCTTGAGAGGGTTTAGTCTATCTAAGTATACCTTACCCCATTCCCTGTCTTGAGACCACATCTGCATTGGCATTGCTACTCCCACTGTGGTGCTGCATGGACATATATGCTTACAACCCTAGGCTCCATTTTATCAACTTTGCATTTTTCTAGCTGGCTCTGTTTAACCATGTTAGGGGATTGTGATCTGTCACTACAGTGAATTTTCTTCCATACAGATAAGGCTGAAGTTTCTGCACTACCCACACTATAGCTAGACATTCCTTTTCTACAGCTGCATAGCATTCTTCCCTGGGGTGGAGCCTATGACTGAGATAAACCACGGGGTGCTCTTCTCCCTCTGAAGACATCTGGCTAAGTACAGCCCCCATCCCATGGTTTGAAGCATCCACCTGCACAACAAATTATTTGCTGTAATCTGGACTGGCTAACACAGGGGGTACTCATAAAGCTTCCTTAAGCTCATGGAATGCCTGCTCACATGCTGTGGTCCACACTACCTTATCTGGCCGGTTCTTCCTTGTCAGGTCTGTGAGGGGAGCAGCTATGGCACTATAACTGGTGATGAACTTTCTGTAGTACCCTGCTGTTCCTAAGAATGCCCTCACCTGCTTTTTGATAACAGGTCCAGGCCATGCCTGAATGGCTTTTACTTTGGCAGGTTCTGGCCTGATCTTACCACTCCCCACTCTATGTCCCAGTTAGGAGACCTATGCCATATCCACCTGACATTTACTGGGCTTAATGGTCAACCCTGCCCTTTGTAGTCTGCTCAGCACCTCCCTGATATGTTGACGGTGCTCTTGCCAGGAATGGCTGTAGATGGCAAGCAAGTGCAAACCATCCTGCTCCTGCTAGGATATGATCTATCAGCCTCAGGAAAGTCGCTGGGGCATTTTTTATCCCAAAGGGCATCTTTGTGAACTCATACAAGCCAAAAGGAGTCAGAAAGGCTGACTTCTCTTTAGCAATGGAAGTCAAGGGAATCTGCCACTACCCCTTGGTAAGATCATTGATTGTAAGATATGTAGCCCCACCCAACTGCTCTAGGGCCTTATCTGTCCTAGACATGGGGTAAGCATATGACTCTGTGTGACTATTTAATTTCCTGCGTCCACACAGTACCTAGTGCTGCCATCTTTCTTTTGCACCAGCACCACTGGGGAGGCCCAGAGACTGTTGGACTCTTGAATTACTCCTAGTTCCAACATCTCCTGTATCTCCTCCCTCAGAGTCTGTTTGACTCTCTCAGGCACCTTATAAGGAGTCTTCAGAATAAGCCTTTGGGGTCCTGTATCCACCTGGTGTTAGACCAGGTGGGTACACCCTGGTTTCCCAGTGAACATGTCCCCAAACTCCTGTAACACTGCTCAGATTTCTCAAATCTGTGTAGGAGATAGCTGCTGGGACATTGCTACCATTTCCACTGAGGTGTCAGTCTGAGCCTCACTGAGGAGAACAGTCACCAGATCTCCCTCAGACTCCTCCTGCAAGCCACTGCTAATACTCAGCAGAAGGACCTCCCTATCATGGTAAGGTTTCATCATGTTAACATGGTACAATTTGTGCCCCTGCCTCCTGCCTAGCAGTTCCACCATGTAGTTAAAATCATTTACCTTTATTACTACATTGTAGGGTCCCTCCCAAGCTGCTTGCAGCTTGTTGTGTCTGACAGGAATGAGAGCCATTACCTGATGCCCTACAGCATACTCTCTAGTTTGAGCATTCCTGTCATACCATACATTTTTCTGTTGTTTGGCTTCTGCCAGGTTCTCCTGGGCCAAGCCCATGTGTTCCCTTAGCATTGTCTTGAGGATTAGGACATGTGACGCAACCAACTCCTTGTGAGATTCACACTCACCTTCCTACTCATCATGAATTAAATCTAGAGGTCTCCTCACCCTATGCCCATACATCAACTCAAAGGGTAAAAAACCTGTGGATTCCTGGGGAACCTTTCTGTAAGGAAACAACAGATAGGGCAAATATTTGTCCCATTCCCTCTTAAACTGGTCTGCAAATGCCCATAGCATGGACTTGATTGTAGAGTTTAACCTCTCAACAAGACCATTAGTTTGGGAATGGTAGGGGGTGGTCTTCAGGTGCTTCACTCCACAGAACTTCTACAGACAAGCCAGCAGGTCTGATATGAAACTGGCACCTCTGTCAGTCAGTATTTTTTTTGAGAACCCTACCCTGCTGAAAATCTCTAACAAAGCATTTGCCACCATTTCTTTCTCAATGGCAGACAAAGCCACTTCCCCAGGGTATATTGTAGCATAATCTACTACCACTAAGATATACTTTTTCCCTGAGGAACTTGGGGTAGTCAGAGGCCCCATGATATCCATAGCTACCCTCCAAAATGGCTCTTCAATCACAGGCAAAGGCATCAAAGAAGCTCTCACCTTGTCTCCTGCCTTACCTACCTTTTGGCACTGTTCACAGGTCCTGCAGTACCCTGTTACATCTCTGGAAATTCCATGCCAATAGAAGTTCTGCATAATACATCTATTTGTAAGTTTTATGCCCATATGATCTGCAAAGGGAATATCATGAGCTATGGCTAGAAGTACCAGACAGTAGGCTCTAGGCACTACTAACTGCTGTACCATCTCACCTTCTAGCCCTCCGTCAGGGGTGCACTATCTATACAGTAACCCTTTGTCCCAGTATACAGAGTCCCCCCTTCCCTTGAGAATCAGGTGCCTCACTAGCTACCTGCCTCAGGCCTTGCAATGTAGGGTCTCAGAGCTGAGCCTGTCTCAACTCTTTTTGTAACTCTTCCCAGCTCCCTTTCCACAGGACGTCTGTCATCCTCTAACAGTGGTGCCTCACTGTCAGCCTGGGTATTACTACTCACTTCTAACTTTGCATTCACTCTGTCCAAGGGAACATCAGTACCCACAAGCAGCTGTGGCTTACCTTCAGTCTCATCCCTACAGCATAGCTTCCTCCCTGAAGTAACCACCTCACCAGTCCTGGCTGCAAGTATGAGGCCTGTCTGGGTCTCCCCAAGGCTACCAGACCCACATGCTTTTCTCAAAACCTGACTGCATGTAACTGCATTAACACATAGTACTGCCTCATCAAAATCCTTCCCTATCAAGACATCTGCAGGATGGTAGTTTGGTGCCCCTGTTGTCCAAGACAACCTACTATTGGCATTTTGTCTTCCCCACTTACTGTCTCTTTCACCTTTTGTTCCCCACCTTGCCTCCTCGGACATCTGTATGCCACATGGCCCCACTGGTTACATTCAAAACATTTAACCCTAGGTCCTGGATGTGTACCTGGACTAGTGGCTTCCCCTGCTACTGGTATATTTTGTTGGGGCAGTCTAGGCTGCCAGCCATGGGATCCTTTAGATCCATGAGCAGTACTTGGGGTCCCTTTCCTGTGCAGGTATGTCCTGTTTGCTAGGTATACATTGTCTGCCAGCTAACAAGATCATCATGTCCTCAGGCAAAGTGCTAAGGGCTTGTTCCCTCATCAAATGTCTGCCAGCCCTTCAAAAGTGGTGACCTGACATCCACTCACCCATCAATGAAAGTAAGTGCTCAGTTCAGCAACATATTCACATACACTTTCATCTGCCTTGCATCTATGCTCATGACACTTTTTCCTAAAAGTTTCAGGTGTTATCTTAAAAAATTCTAACAAGCAATTCTTAACAGCAGTATAATTAAAACAGTCAGCATCAGACATTTTGTACAAAACAGTTACATCTTTACCATGGAGTAAGGGGGTCAGGAACCGTACTCAGAGCCTTTGTCAACATCATACTGCTTATATACCCTCACAAGCATATGAATGAAACTATCAAAATTATCCCCCTCTGTAAACTGTGGAAGAAATTTACTGACCTTTTGTGCTTCTCGGGTCCAGTTATTCCCTTCCCCATTACCTCCATGACTCTGGCAAAGAGTCAGCATCTCCTTTTCATGCTGCCTCTGTCTTTCCTTCTCCTCAGCTTCCAGACATAGCAGTTTCTCATTCTCCTCAGCCTTTAGACATCTCAGTCTCTTTGCTGCTTCTCTTTCCAAATGCCTGGCCTCCAACTCAAGTCTCTTTAGCCCCAGATGGATTTTTAAATCCTCTGCAGAAAGGTTGAGCTGTCTATTCTCTGAGTGTTGTACATCGCCACGGCCAGTTTGATCATCCTCCTGGTTTCTGTTTTCTGATGCAGTTGTGACCAAAGCTGCAATCATGTTTGCCTTAGTCAGGTTTCCATGCACCAGTACCCTAGCCTGGCACATCTCAGCCAGCTGGCTCCTTGTTAGCTTTCTGTACTCCTCTGCTGACATGCTTGCCTGCTCTCCTTGAATAACTAAGCTAACAAAAGAAATAAAACAATTGTGATATGAACTCTGAGTATTCACTGTGTGGCTGATTTAGAGTGCAAAAACAGCTTCAGTGAGCACTGTACACAAGCTACTGGAATTCACTATCCACACCACTACAAGCCAATTAGTATGTGCCAATCAATTAATATGTGGTGTGGATATCCCACCACTGCCGAACAATTAATATGTGATGCCCATGCACTGGCCCAGCAATCAAGGAGCCTCAATCCTCACCACTAACACCAGTGAGGGGCATCCACATAGGTGAGGATAACAAATACACACACAGTAAAGTACAATTTCCCTTAAGAGCACACAAAGATCAGAGTCAGTCTGGGGCTGTTTTTTCCCTTTCTCTCCAGATCCCCAATAAGAATCCCACTGGCACAGCTATAGGGTTCAGATCTCAGCCTAGTGGTCAAGCTAAACCCTCCAGCACCTCTCTGTCCAACTAGTGCTTTGTGTCCCTGCCCAAGTAGCTGACACACACACACACTTTGGGATATGAGTTATATACAAACACACAGACACTCCTGGGGAAGGCTGGCACAGGTTCTACAACTATGCCCCTTCTGTCCAGGCTATAATGTAGTAATCACTGCCACCAACCACTAATATCAGCTACTAATAAGGCCCTTATCAAAGGTTGTCCAATTATTACTATGCAATATTATTATCATACAACTGGTAAGTGTGACTGAACAGCAAGGCTTATTTGGGATGGCTTGGACAGTATCACTTTATACATGCAATGTACTCTAGAGCTTAAGTTATCTCTACATAAAACAGCCACAGTTGAAAGGTTTAAAATATATAATAATAAGAACACAAGACAATACTTCTTACTACACAGTGCTAGTCAAGAGTTCAGAGATCACAGGAAAATTCTTAAAATAATACAGTAGACTAGTTCAGGCATCACTACAGAAAAAACACTTAGTCTAATCTTTCTATTTCCTAGCTATATCTAAGAGAAAACACAGTTCTAAAATAAACTTACATATAGAGCACAGGCAGAGTGCTGGTGAGTTGGATGTTCTCAACACAAATACAAAAATGATCTGAGTCTCTCTGTCCTTAAACTGATAACACAGTACTACTGACTCATTTCATATTACATAATTTCTCTCTGGTTCCCAGGCTAATAGAAACCCAGAGTGTAGCAGCCCTTTTGATCTTGCACCTGGTCAGGAGCTACATCAATAAAATACATTATACATGCAAATTCTAGCAATTAACTCTGGCCTCAAAACAATAGCAAGAATTCCTTCATCCGGACATCTTGGCTCTGAGTTTGAGATCAAAGAATTATACAATGCTTGACTTATCAGCTTTCCTCCAGCAGAGTGCAATGTGGTTACATTTTTGAAGTTCAGAATTTAACACCATTTTCTTCCATTTAAGAGAACAAGCCTGAGGCTTATATTAATATTTACAAATCACAGAATTATCTACAAAATTCTATCTGGCTAAGCTGGCACCCTTCACATATCTTCACATCATGTAAAGTACTTGTTTGATAACAAATGCATTAACTATGCCTGTGAATCACTTGTGTGTAGCAAATCTGCTAAACATTTTGATCCACACTACATATACTATCTGTAGATCAGGGTTCAAGTCCCACCTTTGCTTTTGAATGACGAAACCTAATAAACACTACTCACAAGGCTAAAACAAGTTTAGCTTTGCTTCACTTGTTTGCGCGATGTTTACCATTGTGCAAATTTGAAATAATGGCCCACACACAAAGCAGACAGAATACCTGCAGACAGGATGCAGACATTCTTGTTTTCAAAAAAGGATACATTGTTAATTTTTTTGCTTTCCATCAAACAGCACCACTTAGCACACTGTGCATAGATTAGCAACCTTTCCCAACACCTGCAGGTCCAGAACACCTCCAGAGAGGAAGCAGATAATGCACAATTTCAAAATGGATACATTCTATCAATTCCATTGGGCACTGTGCAAACATGCTAAGCAGCATTGCATGGCGGTTAACACACAGACGTTAACAATAAATACAGAAATTTCAAACTGTTATTTAACTATTCCTGTGGCCACTGGTATAAGTGAAGGGCTGCAACACAGATGGTCCTGGCTTCTAATACATCAAATTCCAATTTTTTTTACTATTGTTCCATTTCACTTTTTATTAAATGTCACATAAAAAGTGAAATATAACTATAAATAAAAGTAACAATAAGAATGTATAGCAATGTAGCTCATATGAATTATATGTATGACTGAGGTTATGCATACTACTATATTTCTGTAATTGTAATTGTGCTATCTGGCCTTGGATGGCCTTCAGATTTCAGTAAGACTCATGCACAAACATGAATGCATAAACCAGGACCTTGTCAGGTCCCACATATACATGGTTAACCCCTCAATCTGTTATGTGTATTTATATATAGTTCATGACTATGTCAACAAGTACTTCTTTTGTGGCAAAGATAGAAAATAAATACTGTGGAAGAAAATGTTTTGTTTCTTATGCATAGGTTTGAATTTCATATTGTAAAAATCAGTTTTATCACTGCATAAAACCAAACAAAAATGTGTCAGATCATGACATGTATGGCCCTAGTACATCTGCAAAGTAAAATAATCCAACAGTTCCAGCAGCAAACAAGCCTCAAATTATTGCCAACTGTCATATTAACCTTCCCATTTAAAAACTGATTTCCTCTCTGTTTGGCAGTGCTGCTCTCTGTTCAACATTATGCAGACACAGTTGGTATCAAAGTTCAGGTTTGTGCACTACCAGTAAATGTGATAGCAGGTATTGAAAGGAAATCATTATTAGCTATTGCTGTTCTCTCTGCTTGGACAGGTCTGGTGGTAGAAGGGAAGGTTTCCAATTTAGGGTGCAGAGGCAGGGTGTTGAGGAGTCCTGAATCTTTATTGGAGGCTTGGAATAATCTGGACAGGGCTGTCTCCAGAGTGACTGGCATTCCATGTACTGGAGAACAACGTAGTATTCACTTTATTGACCTAAAAAGGCACAACATGGATACAATCAACCAGTGGATGGATGAGTTCAGCACTAGTAACATCACACAGTTGTGTAAGTATACTTATAAAGAGAATGTATAGCAGAAAGAAAGCTAGATATAGGCAAGACTAGTATGCATAATGCTCTTCTCTTCCACAGCCAATGCTGAGATAACTGTGAATTGAGAAGCCCATGCTAAGCCTCTAGAGAGACTGAGGGGAGCAAAGAGTATGTATGCAGCACAAGAAAAGTATTATTGGTAGCTTTTAAATTAAAATTTTATTTTCTATAGAGTTGTAGCAAAGTATACATGCATACAACTGTAAAAGTAAGCATATCCTAACTGTAAAAGCAAGCATGTATGCTTCTCTCTTTAGTACAAACCAACTGTAGGAGTCAAGTGTAAGATTGTAGTCAGATGTTGTGAGATCAAATACCTCAAGCAGCAAGATTGTAGTCAGATGTTGTGAGATCAAATACCACAAGTAGCAAGTATAAAATAGTACAATCCTTTAAAAATATTACATACATTACAAAAATGAATTTGTACATAAATGCCCTGCTATTAACTTAATCTGTATAATTGGAACAAGCATATGTGCAATATCTGCAAATTGCAATGATTTCATTAAGAAATCCTTATTACAGTTTGTAGTTGTTAAGAAGTATACTTAAATGTACAAGTTCAGATACAATGCTGTTACACAACAAACAACAGGACAAATAAGTACAAACAGATAGAATACTAAAGAGCATTGAACCAAGGCTGCCATTTGTGGCACCATCCATGACATGGGTTACATTTGTGACAGTGTGGATTGTGCCATATATATGTCATGCATACCTGTCAACTAGCCTGTGTTGATCATAGTCACAAACAGGTATAGCAGTGTCTTTCCTAACACCTCCATCAGATGTTACAGTGTCAGGATTGTGTGCTCAATTATCTTACACACATGTTGATCAGCTGCTGATCAATTATATCCAGTTGACTTGATAGCTGTTAGCCTAACACACAACTTTCTTTACCAAAAGCTCCTAAATGTGTGCCTTTCAACCCATCAAAGCAGCAACTTTCCAAACTGAAAAAAGACAGTATAGCTTATCAAAGATCAGCTGATTGAAATGTACCCATTTTTTTCAGTGTGAGATGACAGTGGAGTGAGGATCAGAGAATTTACTCTTTCTCCATGATAGGGGGTAGAGATGGTATATATATATATATATATATATATATATATATATATATATATATATGTTAGATGATCGAGATTTCAGAAACTCAAAATTCATATGGACAAGACCATATGACTGAGTTTCCAAAAACTCGAAAATCAAAAAAAAAAAAACATAAATCACAAAAATATACATTTTTTACATTTTTACAGGGTGGAAGCCCACCCTGCACCCCCCACACCCCTTGCAAATTATTTATACATATATATATATATATATATATATATATATATATATATATATATAGATATATATATATATATATATATATATATATATATATATACCAACTCCAAAATAGCACTACAGTGAACAAAAGGGTAAATTTCCTGATCCTCACTCTACTGTGATCTCCATTCAAAAGCTTTGAGTTTTCAAAAACTCGATCATATGGTCTCAACCATATGAATTTTGAGTTTCTGAAAATTTGATCAACTGATATGGATCCATATCTATATCTCTGTCTAGAGATATATATATATATATATATATATATATATATATATATATATATATATATATAAAATAAGCAGGTGGTGTAGGGGTGCAAAATGGCTTGCTCCCCTGTAAAAAATAGTTATTGTGTTTGTTCGATTCTTTGTGATTTAAACTAGAGTGTGCTAAATTCATTGTGATACTAACTATTTTAGTGATATGACAGGTGCAGAAGTTTTTATACTTTAAACATCTGTCATACACTCATGTATGTGTGTGTGTGTGTGTGTGTGTGTGTGTGTGTGTGTGTGTGTGTGTGTGTGTGTGTGTGTGTGTGTGTGTGTGTTTGTGTGTGTGCTACTACTGCATTCATATTTATGTGAAGCATGAGTTAAGCATTCATGCTCTACTGTTTATTCATAATCAAATGTGTATTTTGTATTGTTATTACTACTACATGGTTTCTTTACTGTAGCATATTATTATTTTTGCTTTTGCCAATGAAATATCTGCTGTCATATGTTATAATAACACTATTTTATGATTTATGTATTGTATCACGTTGGTCTTTGCTAAGGTCATGGCTGAAAAGAGTCATTAAGTTAGTTCATTTACCAGGTTAACAAATGATAAACAAATAAATAAATACAAGGAAAAAACAGTGCTAAATTATTTTCTCATCTGCTATTAGGTTCATAGATTAGTACTATGCTAGTAGCTGTTCTTGGGGGGCCATTTTAAGCCTAGCCAATTAACCCATGTGAGAATCAAACCCTGCACCTTGTGCCTGCAAGGTAAACACCTTAACCATTAAATTAATCTTCTAGTGTAGATGTTCTTATTCATCCATATCTTCATGGCTGGGGTTATTACTTTTCAGTTTTTTTATTTTATATTCTGATTCCTTCTTTGTAAATTCTGAAGGTCTCTCTCTCTCTCTCTTTTTTTTTTTTTGATTAACTTAGTTTTTAGATACTCTATGAACTATTGTTAGACTTAATTTCTACAAATCCTGTGAAGTGATCTAGATGGTTACAATAGCATTATTGCATTTAAACCAGAAAGAAATACTATTCATACAACACACACTAAAACCATTATGCTGAAAGTCTTCACATTGTAAGGAACTTGCTCCAGTCTAATTAAAAATGATGCAAAAGAAAGTCATTGACCCAGCTATAATGCAAAATACTTCCAACTATGAAAATAAACACTATACTGCTTCCATTTACCCTGACCTTTTTCAACTGCATATCAACAGAATTTCATTCAAATGAACATCTGGCTGCATAATTAAGTATGCAAAGAGAATTTGCCTCATAAAAGCAACGGTTAACAACCTGTGCGAAACCAATGTGCTTCTGTGCTCTCAGTATGTGAAGAACAGCCAACATTTGAAATACCTGCATCTGTTTCCTTCCAGGTGAACTGTCTCAGTCAAATATATTTTCATCCACAAAGAACTTACAGTTCATGACCAGAATACTTGACTAAGTGGTAAGCATACCATTATTATGAAAATATTTAATTGGGCACATAGAAATAAATTCAGTATATATAATGCAAGCATAGCATTGTCCTTTATATATTTTTCTTCATATGTTTGTATCCTTGCAAGTTTTAAACTGAGACATCTTGTGGACTTCTCAAGGAAATATGGAACAGATGAAAATGTGAACTTTAACCATAAGTGGCAACTATGCATAAAAATGTAAACATCAGTTGATTCATAGCTAAGAATCCCACACAAATTTTTCATAACTGGTTATCAGTATTTCATGAAACGGTTTAACAATGTCTATTTGGAAAAAATGTTGGCCTTTTTAACTTTATAATATTTGCTGCCCACACAGTATAAAAAGATTCAGCTATAGTAAATGTGTTTCAGAATTAATAGTAGTACAGAAGGGGGAAAACAGAACTATACTGTTTAAAATCAATGCGTGTTATAAAGTGTTAGGTTAGGATACAATGGCATACACTTTTAAAAACAAATCCATCAAACTGTGTTTGTCATTATATTATGTTCCATTATAAACAATGGGATGCAGATTAGTATCTTCAAGTGTCGTTTTTTATTGTTATTATTAATTTTTCCTTCTCTGACCTGCTGCTTTTTGCAGGCATGTATAATTTCCTTTATTGCTACTGCCTGTCATTCTAAACCCATTTTCCATATGAGTAACCTTAAATATGTTCCTAAAATAAATATTTGATTACTAGTACTAGATCTGTATGGGTGGATTACTTATTTCCAAAAATAGTTAAGCCAACAATTATTTTCACCTCCGGTCAAACAGTTAATCCAAAGGTTTAAAATGGTAGCCATAAAATGCAGATGCCTTCCTATATTGCATATGTGATATATCCAGTGAGGCAGTATCATAGCTTTGACTTTCTCCATCAAGACTAAACAGTATGATTTCCCTCTGTATAACTGGAAGAACCCTTCATCATCTTTCTGAAAGATTATTTGTTTATATAATATATATTCAATGAGTGTGGAAACACAGCAGCCAGTCTCACTACCCTTGAAACAAAGAAATATCTTCTACCCCATAAAATGAAGGATGTTCTTGATCTGTTTAAATATTTTCAGACATAACAAGAAGGCATCCATATTGCTTGGGTTCCCATTTTGGCTTCAAGTATTGATTAACATTTCGTACAGAGGAAGGTAACAAAATTTGGTGTTTGTACAAAAGATGCTCTGGGTAAAAACCTCCTACTCAGCATCTGCACTATCAGATGGAAGAAAGTCAGTGCTTTAGATAGAAAACACAAGGTGGAGGCATTCGTCTTCTCTCTGGCATGCAGACAGATGATATCAACAATGGGGTTGGGAGGGTGGCCTAATGGTTAAGGTATTTGCCTTGCAAACAGAAGGTGCAGGGTTTGAGTCTCACAAGGGATAACTGACTAAGCTTAAAATGGCTCACAAGGGAAGTTAGCTTAGTACTAATCTATGAACCTATAATGCAGACAATTATTAAAATCAAGCATTTTGTCCCTAAATTTAAATGACATACTAGGTGAAAGTACATAATCTAAAATGATTCATCCTGGCATGTGCAATAATAAAGTCATGCACTTGTTGGCATTTATGCAACCCTTTGAGCCCTACTGTTATATCTCCTGTATTAGTCCCAGACTTACTAGGCTGCAATGACCATCTTTCTGCTTAATGTTATGAGTGCAGAAGTAGTTTTATGAATAATCAATTCATCGTATCTAAATTGTTGTCACATTTATCAAGGTGTTAGTTATTCTTGGGGCATGTCTATGTCATTACTTGTGTTATTACAAACTGGCTTTGGACAGACATGCATATCGGTACTTCTATGTGATTACTCATGTTATTATGTGTAGCTCTGGCTGTGTTTGTATAATTACTTTTATTGTATATTCCTTTGCCTGTGTATGCCTCATTGAATGATGCCCATTTTCATGACAGATCAGCAGGAAATACTGCAGCATATCTATAGTAGAAAGGATAAGAATAAGAACATGGTTTCTTATAATTTATATTTGCCATATTGGTTAACAGTACATGGAGCATGCTGAGTACACTCTGATATTTGAAAAAAGACAAATCAGTTGTGCGAGACACAAACTTGTCAAAGTACCTCCTGCTAAAATTGTTAAGGTTGGGTCTCAGGCTAGGCAGTAAAATCTGACCAGCAAAAGAAAGTGCCAGAATAAAAGATTTCTTTCTGCCTGCTGTCTGTCAGTAACGTGTCCCTGACTTCCTGCTCTAAACATAGAAAGTTACTAGAATAATAGGATGTGCGAATTTCTGAAGGATACAAAGTATTTAATGTCTTCTGTCCTCAATAATTTATCCAAACATCATAGACTTTATGAAGAGCAGACCAAACATATGGGGCAAAAATCTCTTCTTTCGGCGAAAATCTGGACAGTTGAGAGGCATAACGGAATGTGTTACACCATCATTCTGAAAATGCTCACAAGTATTTTATGGCTTTGAAAGCTGGTGAAACACTTACTTTTCTTTTTTTTAACTGTACCTTGTAGTATATGGAGCAGATAAAACTCCACACACTTCAAAGAATGACCAGTTCATCAATGCAAACTTAATATTAGGCGTTCTCCATATGGATGCCAAGATTCACCAATAAAGCTTCACCCTCAAGGTGAATTCCTTGGCATCTATGTCGCTAACACATAATAACGTGGTTAACACTGGCAAACAGCACATAACCCTCTATGTAACACTTAAGCTGACAGTTATGCAATACAAAGTAACAATATTATAGTTGCAGCAATCTTTGCCTATGATGTATTTTATAAACAATAAATGAGCGCTGCATTTTTTTCCTATAAAACATAAACAAGTGGGAGCACTTCACAATATAAAAATGAATGTTAGTTATTTAGGCATGCACATATATTGTTAAGAGTGACATATAAATATGTGTAAATCATTGCATCTATTTATAGATAAAACTGCATTCAGTTTTGAGTGGTACATATGCCAAGTAAAAAACAAAAAAAAAAAGGGTTCAGTTATGCAGCCATTTAGCAACAGAACTGCTGAGGCTAATCAGATTCCAATTCAAATAATTAGTTGCTATGCCAGTAGGTGGGAAGGAATGTGGACATTGTGTATTATGATGCTATCAAGTAATGTTAGTTGAAATCTATGTCAGGGATATTCTTACTAGATATAACCAAGCACAGTTTGCTGGGTATTATTGACAGTACTACTTATTAAGGTAGTATTGCTTGATATCGATTTTAAGTTCATCAAATGATAGACTCTCTGTAATTAAGTGGAATATTGTTCAACTGCCAAGTGAATTACATTTAAACCTAACCAAACTCCTCCTCCATTTCTCTCATAACCAATCATAGTTCTCCCATAATCACCCACTTCTTTTTCTTTTTTTTTAAGTTTTTATTATTTTTAATGCATAAGAGGGCAGCCACAGTGGTGCAGCGGTTAGTGTTGTCACCTCACAGCAAGAGGTTCTCTGGTTCAATTCTCAGCTGGGGTGCCTTCTGTGTGGGGTCTGCATATCTTCCCTGTGGTTGTGTGGGTTTCCTTCAGGTGCTCTAGTTTCCTCCCACATCCCAAAGACATGCAGTAGATGGATTGGACACTCTAAATTGGCCCTAAGTGTGTGTGTGCCTTCTGTGGAAGGTTGGGCATTGGGCTGGCAACTTAACACCCTATAAAAACTCCACTGCCAATCATGAGCAGACAGATGATCTGCTGTGGTAGCCCCTAACTGGGAAAAGCCAGAAGAAGAAGATTATTTTTAATGCATAAGTATACATTATAACAATGGAATACAAATCTGAAAAAGAATAAAATTGCAAGATAACCCAAATAATAACAAAAGAACTATTTCCAAAAATGTCTACTAAATAACAAAAAAAAACTTATTCCCACCATATTTACAAATTTAAACTTGTTTGTTCAGCAATTCTTTAAGTTTTATCTAAACGCTGTAGGAAATGTTAACTCTGAAAGCTTTCATTTTAATTGTCAGATGTTCATAATGACAGACCTCTGTTGACATATTTGCAAATTCTTTCATTGCAAGAGTTTGCTCACTTTTCCAGTTCTTAGTAATTGTTTTGCTATAGATAATAAGCTCCACAACAAAGGATAATTTATTTTCTTTATACAGTCAGGTATTGGTGAATCGAAGAAAACTAAAGATTTAGTAAGAAGAAATTTGTCTGTAAATAAAGATTGCAAAAAACATTAACCTTGTAACAAAATAGTTTGACAGCTGTACAATCAATAGACAGCTTTGCCACGTTTTACATTTCCAACATGACATTTTCTTTTTATACATTGATTCAACTCTGTAAGGCGTATAAATATTCTGAGTATGAACATCCATATAAATAATTTCCAGCTTAGGGAGGAAGTAGTCTGTTTAGAAGACGTCAAAATATAATTTTTATCCTTCTTACTAGGCTCATAGTTAGTTATAGTTCGAAAATAATCCCAATAGTTTCTATTATTATGATCAGCTACATTTTTATTGGTTTTATATATTTTAGACAACAGATCTTTATCGGCTATTCTTTTAGCTATCAGCATTATCATTAAATCTAGAAATTTAGGTATATTGTTTCTTAGTGACAATTGCATTACATTTATCCTTTCTATTGCTTGTCTAAGGTTCTGTATATCTAACCACATGCTTTTGTCCAAATTAAAACTTATTATTATGCTTCCTGTGCTTAGTATTTTATTTTTAACCATAAGCTGGTGCCAAAAAATCAAGTTATTTTCTTTAAGTTTATGCATTGTTTCCAAATCAAACATATGTGAGTTATTTTGTGTATATCCTATTAGAAATATCAAAAATAGCCAAGCTTTAATGTCTGGATTTTTATAAATATAGTTTTTGAATGTTTTCATAGGTTCAAAGATTAGTACTAAGTTAACTGCCCTTGCGAGCCATTTTAAGCCTAGCCAATTATCCCTTGTGAGACTCAAACCCTGCACCTTGTGCTAGTAAGACAAGCACATTAACCAGTATATATATATATGAGAGAGAGAGAGTTGATCTTAATGTTTCTATTTTCTAACATGTAATAGGTTCATTGGCTCAAAGGTAGGTACTAGGTAACGGCCCTAGGAAAAAACACTAAAAGCAGAAAATCAGAGCCGAGAGTTAAACTGATTAATATGCGAAGACAATATAGTGAAACTGTTTACTGAAAACTGTTTTATTTAGCACTTTCGGAAGCGTCAATACGCTTCCTTCTTCAGATTCTGAACATCCAATCATCAAGGTTCCTTTTGAAGAGAGACAAAGAGGTGCTCTGTTTGATATGTATGGGCAGTCTATTCCAGAGTCTGGGGAGTTTCTGGGTCAGGAACCTATCCCTCCAGCATGTTTTGTTCATTATTATGACAAGGTTTAGATCCCTAGAGTGTGTCTTTCTGTGGGATTGGGATTTCTTTAAGTGTAGCATGTCCAAGAGCTCTAGGTTTGACATGGCCTTGTATGTTAAGCAGAGATCGCCTCTGAGTAGATGATATGTGACAGAGTATAGGTGGTGTTTTTTTAGATGGTCAGCATAGGGCATCTGCTTTAGGCCTGTGATTCTTTTAGTGAGGTATTTCTGCAGCCTTTCCAGTTGCTGCAGATGTCTTGAGAGATACATACAAAATGGGGCATTGTATTCTATAATGGGTCCAATGAGGGATGAGTACAGTGGGACAATGACCTCCTTTTTTCTGGATGAAAAGCCCTTAGTGATGAGGTGTGCCACATAGAAGGAATTCCTGACTGTTGTGGCAATGTGGTTATTGAAAGTGAGACCACTGTCCACCTATGTCCCTATGTCTCTTATCACACTTTCAGTGTTTAGTGTACTGCCACCTATGTGATAATTCACGGGTACATGTTTTTTCCCAAAGGGGATAACTATACATTTCTTGGCATTGAGCTAGAGCCCATGGCTCTGGCACCCAGCATCTGTTTCTGTAAGACCCTTTTGTAGAATATCCACATAATTTGGGGATTCAATAATGGCTCCCAGTTTACAGTCATCTGTCACCTTTGTTAGCCAGAGTCCCTTAGTGTTGGCCTGTACTTCAGAGAAGTAGATGCCAAACAAGAGCAGTCCCGGGACTGAACCCTGAGGTACTTCCCTTGTCACTTATCTGGAGCTGGATTTGGAGTCGGCTACTTTTACAGTGTGGGTTCTATCAGTAATCTAGTCAGCAACCCACCAAGTGATGTAGGAATACAGTAACTATTATTTCATTTTGTTGGGTAGTTTGTATCTGATAAGAATCTATACACATTCTCTCTTGGATATATTTCCATTTTGCTGAATAATTTTTATTGAACCATAAGAGAATTGTCTTAACAATTGATGAAACTGAGTATAATTCTATTTCCGGCATTCTAATTCTGCTTGAAGACCAATCCCTTATATGAAGAATTATACTTAATCTTGGCTTATTTGGATAACAAAGAAATTTTAATATTAAGGAATTTAATTATTTGATGTATTTACTAGTTGGAGGTAGAGATAACATTTTTGGTAGTATTACCATTTTTATTATGGAAAGTCTTTCTTACATTGTAAATATGAATTTATTCCATTTGTTTACTGGTGAGTTAATATTGTCTAGATTGTTCTTGTAATTATCCTCTATTGTGCTTTTAATATTTCTTTTCAATATTATTCCTAAATACTTTAATTTACCATCCTGTGTTATATACCTGGAATATCTATCTCCCATATGTTTTATATTTGTGTTTATGAGCAGTATTTTTGTTTCATTTTCATTAAAGGTAAATCCAGATTTTCTCTGAAATGTCCTTACTGTATTAAATACTGTATTAAGAGACTTTCTATTATCGTTTAATGTCATCTGCAAACAGTAATATTTTAGAATTTGTTTTTATTTATCTACATTCTTTTAATGTCTGCTTTTAATCTTATGAAATTTGCAAAAGGCTCCATGACTAAAGTGAATAGTAATGTTGAGTGTAGGCAGTTCTGTTTAGTCCCCTTAGTAATTGGTATTGACTCTGACAGATAGCAACCAATTTTTACATATGCCACTGAATAATTATAAAGTGAGTTAATACGCTGTGAAAAACATAATTAAAATTTGTATTCCTTTAAAACCAAAGATAAGTAATTCAAATCAACAGTTCAAAAGCATTAGTTATATCCAAGCTTAACAACATCAGTCCTTGCTTATTACTATCTACAAAATAAATTATGAATAAAATTATTTTAATGTTGTCATACATACTTCTGTTTATAATAAATCCTGTTCGATCTTCATCAATCAAACTTGGTTACAAATGTTGTAATCTAGCAGCATGCACGGCCATAAATATTTTCTAATCTGTATTTAAAAGTGATATAAACTAATATGAAGTACATTCTGGTGGGTTTTTATCTGCCTTTAAAATTGAAGATATAAATATATATTTCCATGACAGTGGAATTTCAAAGGAATCTTCAGCAAAGTAAAGACTTTGTGCAAAATATGAATTGCTTCCTTTGGCATTATTTTACATAGTTCAGATATCATTTCATCATTACCTGGAGCTTTGTTTCGTTTTAGTTTTGTGGTCTGTGGCCCCACTCCACAAAGGCGGTGCCTCCACCGACCCTGGAAATTACCATCCCATTAGCTTGACAAGCCTTATCTGCAAAGCCATGGAGAGGATCATAATGGATCTCATAAATAAAGACAGAGGGAATTTGCAGACTTTGGATCCAACCCAGTTTGGCTTTGTCAAAGGCAGATCATGCCTTTTAAACTTGGTTGACTTTTTCGAAACAGTCACCAAGGCCATTGACGAGGGAAAGGGAGTCCATATAGCCTACCTAGACCTGGCGAAGGCTTTCGATACAATACCCCACTCGGGTATCATTGAAAAACTCATCAACTTAAATGTAAACCCATACATTACAAGATGGGTTGCAAACTGGCTGAGTGACAGAACCCACAGGGTCAGAGTTGCTGGCGCCATGTCAGACTCAAAGCCTGTCACAAGTGGTGTCCCACAGGGCTCAGTCCTGGGCCCACTCTTGTTTGGCATCTACTTTTCTGAAGTACAAGCAAACACAGGAGGGTTATGGCTGACAAAGTTTGCAGATAACTGCAAACTGGGTGCCGTAGTTGAAAACACATCCGACACAGATATCCTTCAGAAGGGTCTCACAGAAACGGATAACTGGTGCCAGAGCCATGGCCTAAAGTTAAATGCCAAGAAATGCATAGTCATACCCTTCGGGAAAAATAAGGTTACCCCTAGCTACCATATAGGTGGCAATCCCCTGATCACAGAAGAAGTTATCAGGGACCTGGGAACCCAGGTTGACAGTAGCCTTTCATTCGACACTCATATTGCTAAAGTAATTAGGAAGACCTTCTACATTGCCCACCTTATCATGAAGGGATTCACATCTAGATTAAGGGAAGTCATAGTCTCCCTATACTCATCACTCATCAGACCAATGATCGAGTACAATGCCCCATTCGGAAGGTATCTGACCCGACACTTGCAGCAGCTGGAGAGGCCACAAAAGTTCCTCACCAAAAGGATAAAGGGTCTCAAAAATCTGTCTTATGCTGCCCGACTGAAAGAACTCCAGTTATATTCAGTTGCTTACCGCTTGCTCAGAGGTGACCTATGCCTGACATACAAGGCCATGTCAAACCCAGATTTGATGAACATGCTTCATCTCAAAAATTCTAGATCCCTCAGAGCCACAAGGGCGGGAGACTTAAACCTCGACACGGTTATTAATAGGACGTGCTGGAGGGATAGATTCATCACCCAAAGACTCCCTATGCTGTGGAACAAAATCCCGGTTTATGTAAGGCAGAGCACCTCGCTGGCCTTGTTCAAGAGGAATCTTGACCAATGGATGGGAGATCGCAGATACACCCCAGGGGTTACCTCAGTGTCACTGCTCGACAGAGGCACAGCAAAATAATGGGCATAGTTTCTCCAAACTAAAGGGGTGGCGTAAGCCACAAAACTATGGGCTAGGCTTATAAATGCCCTCGGGCAGATAGCCTAGTATGAACCTATGAACCTATGAACCTATTTGATTTTTATTTTCAGCCAACATTATAGGTTTATCTATTAATTCTTTTTGACAATGTATTAGTCTATTCTTAATGTACTTTTTAATAAATGTTTTAATCAAGTTGTGTGGATCCAATGCCATTTCATTTTGATTTACTTCATTAAAATGATTTCTAAATATCTTTAAGAAATCATGAAGATCAGTTACTTTTTTTTACTTCCTGGAAGAAACATTTCCTTAATATGGTTAGTTTTATTGATCAGTTTAGTTTTTCTGTCTAATTTGTGCATAGATTTAGAATTCCTAGAGTAATTAATTAACTTTATCCTCTCCAAATTTTCATAGTTTTGTGATTCAGGATCTCCAAATATTTATTGTTTAATTCACCTACTTCTTTCATAATTTTTCATGGCTTTTTTGCATGTTTTGTTGTAAGTTATCAATTTTCTCGTGTATATCAATCCAGCCTTTGTCCCATTGTCTTTTTCCATAGCATACCAATGTGTTATTCTTCCATTGAGATAAACTTTTAGAGTATCCCATACATATATTTCATATGTATCATCTTTATAATTAATTTCTAAAAATGCTTGTACCTTTTTATTATAGAATTCTATAAAATCTTTTAAATTTGTAAATTTTCAGCTCTAATTAAAAGGTTATAATGTTGAGATTTCTAAGTGGACATGAGATTTTCTTAAATTTACTCAGTTTAGTTACTAGATTTTTTGAAATGCACGCTCTGTCAATTCTAGAATGAGATGCATGTCTATGAGAAAAGTGGGTATAGAATAAAGAGCCTGAGTCAGCAAACTCATTAAAAGTCTATAAAGTTTTGCAATTCCTTAGCTGAAGCTGATATTTTTCTTTTTTGTGGCACTAGAATCTTCATATTTTGTTATGCAATTAAAATCCCCTGTCATAATTTTGTTTCTTTTTGAGAACAGAATTATTTTATCCAACTGTAGTTTAGCTGTCTTTACTCCAGTGTTTGGAATCCAATATGCATTTATAAAAGTATATAAATCTCCTTTTAGTTTTACTGTCAATAAACAACGCATGCCTTAGTCATTTTTATTTTCACTTATTATAGTAGGTGTAAGTAAAGAGTCTTCAAAATATGGCAACTCCTCTCTTTATCTCTTTAAACTGAGTACTATTTAAAACAACATATTGTTTTGTATTGAGTTTAGTTATATCCTCCTGTAATAAATGAGTTTCTTGTAAAAAAATTATCTGTGGAATATGCAAATTCAAGAATCTACTCAAATTATTTCTATTACAACTATTATTTAGACCACTTATGTTGATAGAGATACACTTTAGTTGCAGCATATTAAGTCTGTCTGTAAATAATTATTAAATAATCTTCTGACTTTTAAATATATTAATCTAGTAAAACTACTGCTACATTTCATATACTGCCCAATAAACATTGCTAAGCTTAAATTCCCTAACATTTTTAAAACTTGTAGATAATAATAAAAAAGATAATAAATTATATTAATACTTAAACAAACTGTTCTTTATATCTTTCTTCCCACCATAGAATCTAAAACTCCTAGTCTGAATAGAAAATCTATCCAAACTGACCCTCTTCTTTTCTTAGACAAAGAGGAAAAAAGTCTAAAAACAACCTGTCTACCTGCTATTTAGTGTAAATTAAGAATAATTAAAGCTAAGAGTATGTTATCGTCACTTCATGAAACATAAATGTTTAAGAAAAAGGTTCTACAGATTATATTTTATACAAATATATTTCTAGAACTAACAGTATTCTCAGTATTCTTACTATATTTAGTATTGTTTCACAGATATATAAAGCTATTTTCAGAAAGGATGTAAACTGCCCCATGACCACATAACATGAGTGACATAAATAATTGTTACATTTATTTAGGCTTGACTTATAAGTTTGCCAGTAAAATACCAAAAAAAAAAAACCCCAAAAAACAAAAAAAAAAACTTCACTGCCTGAAGGACAATGCCCAAAATGTAGTGCCTGCATACTTAGCTTATTTTATCATTGTTGTACTAAAATCTTTCATCGTATTTGTACATTATATAAGAAAACATAACTTAAATATATGCCAACAACCTGTCAGTATCCCATGTCATTTCAGTTAACTGATCAACAGAATTATCAAACACTTGTCAGATATTCACTTTTACTCCATCAATCACATATGTGATGCATTTAAATGGTGTGTAGATGGGCAAGCAGATTTTCCCACAAGTCCCACCATTATCCAGCACAAGCAGCAATTTACAACCCCATCAATCAAAAAAGCATGTAACAAAAAAAAGGAGATTGTGACTATACAAACTATGTAAATACTATTGCTTGCTTCTATATATTTATGATGAATAATTAAAGGAAATCTGTATGAGAATACAAAAGCAATAAAATTATATATATATATATAAATATATATATATATATATATATATATATATATATATATATATATATATATATATACACAAACATCAAAAGAAAGATTTACTCTTCATGACTAAATATGTTATGCTTTATTCTTATGTATTAAAATTCAACTATTCAAACTTAGATACATCTATTAGTATGTTGTTGTGTGTTTCTAGTGTATCCTTATAGTCAATTATATTGTATGAATTAATTTTGAGTTTATATTTTAAGGTAAAAATAAAAAAAGAACTTAATGATTTTAACTTTACTTTAAGAAAAATCAAGATTCCTCTTTATACTATAGATGTTTCAGCATAAATCTGTTGTTGATTATCAGCAAATTGTTTATCTGTCTATGAGTCATATTTTTACATTATTTTTGCAAAAGGAAAAAAAAGTAATTTTTCTTTTAATTTCTGTTTACTTGCAGTAGTTTTCCAGTTGTTTCCTTCTGCATGTCTTTTCAGAGTGTAGTTATTCCATTCCAAATCTTCCACTTGGTCAATTATGTTTTTTGTCTTCACAAAAGTTATAGCATTTTCTATGTCATCAAAAATGTTGGTGTTATCTGTAAGAAATATCTTGAGTCTGCCTGGGAACAGCAGATGTAATCTGATTTGTTTTTTTGTTTTTTTTTAGTTATTTAATCAGTGGAAGAAAGTTTTTCCTTTTAACTATAACAGAACTTGAATAATCATTGTCAACTCTTCTAGTCTTGCTTTCTAGTCTGATTGGTGATTTTGTCCATGCAGTTTGTAAAATGAATTCCTTATCCTGTGAGGAAAAAACCTTACTATTGTTGATCTCTGTGTTGGATTACTTGTGATTGCAGATGAAGGTGATATAGATATATGCATTTGTTCAATGCCATAGGACATTGCTTCTGGTAGATCAAGACCCTTAGAAAGCCAAGTTGTTAGAAATGTTGTCATATTTCCATTTTCTATCTTCTTCGGTAAGCCAAAAATGTGGATGTTGTTTCTCCTGGATCTGTTTTCCATGTCATCTATTTGTTCTAATAGCAATGCATTTTGTCTCAAGAGAGACTCAGTACTATTTTCTTCCTCTGCTAATTTCCCTTCTATATAATTTAAGGACTGTTCTATTCCTGATAATTGCATTTTTTGTTGGTTAAGAGAATTCTGTATTTGTTCCATTTACATGGAGCACTTTTCTTTGAAGTTATTTATCTTATTGTCTATTTTATCCATTTTCAGTGAAAGTTCTTGGATATTAGTTAAAACAGCTAGTAAGTCCTTTTTCAGTGAAGTTTCTTGTGAATTCTGTTTTGAGTAACTGATTTTGTTTCCCAGTGAGAAGTCCTCTAAGCAAGTATTTCACAGGAAAATAGGAAAATTGTTTTATATATATATATATATATATATATATATATATATATATATATATATATATATATCAAATTTGTTGTTGTTAAATATTAATATTTAATCAACAATTTCAAATAAGATAACTTAGAAATGTATGTTCCAGTCAGGAATTACATAAAATAGCAGCATTTAGAGTAACTGCTGGTAGCATGCCAGCATTCCAGCTGGAATCAATCTCCCACTTTTATATCACCAGATCAACTCCTACCAATAATCTCTACCCAATATCCATACACAAATTCTTTTACTCACCTATATTCAGCAAACAATCCTCTTCACTCTAGTAGCACTCAACTCTTCCCTTTAAATTTACCACCCCCCTTTTAATTTCACTTAATATTTCTCCCTCCCTACCCTTTCCACTTCTTTACCATGATTTACTACATGCTTACAATAATGTCTTTAATTTTCCTAACTCTCTTAATTCTCATACATATCACATCAACAATCCCCCAGAACCTCCTCATAACAGAAAAAACTCACATTCAATACTTCACTAGAAACAAAAATTTACACCTATTCTAATATATCATCCACTCTATATAACTCTAGCATAATTCTATTCACAAAACTTAAGTTTGTACATGAGTCATCCAAACCCACACCCCCTTCTACAACAAAATTTAAGTATTTAAGTAAAGCATCCTTCCTCAACTGCCACTCTAAAATAGTCTCCTACATAGCCCAATGTGGCAACATCCATCCAAATCCAGGACCATCCTCAAACACTACTCCCTGCAAAACTTCTACTCATCTGCAACAAAACCATTCAACTCCATGCATGGCTAACCCGGAATTCACCCAATATACTTGCACTCACTGAAACATGGTTCAAGTCACATATTAAAGATCCCAAAAGCTCCCATCAGGCTACCCCATAATTAGAGCTGGCCAAATTAACAAAAAAGAGGGAGGTGTATCATCAATCTATCCAAACACTCTCACCCTGCCAACACAGAACTTCTCCTAGTCTCCTTAAAAAATAACAGTACCAAACAACTATGCACTGCAGTTCTATATATTCTACCAGGAAATAATAACCCTGTATTAGAAGACATCCCATCCTGGATGTCCCAAGAAATATACAATTAAGTCATAATTATGGGTGATACCAATATAAACTGGCTAGATCTAAACTCTGACCATTGCTACGCTACTATTAATTTATATGGTTTTACTCAGCTTATTATGACTACAACTCGAATCCCTAAAAACAAAAACCATGGCAGTACACTTGACTGGATTTTAGTTTCAGATCCCCACAAAAACAACAACTCCAGAACCCTCCCAAACATCATTAGTGACCACCTACCTGCCTTTGCTAACAGAATCACAGCCCACGTCATCAAAAAACAAATTTAAAAAAACACCCATAATTTGTCAAACTTCAATCAACACCAATTTAACTCAATACTAAAAGTTATAAACTGGTCCATACTAAAATTTCTACAATTAGAAGATGGCAGTCAGCCACTTCAACAAAATATTCCTAGATACCCAAAACAGCTTAGCCCCCCTCCACATCAAAAGAGTAAAACCTAAGCGTGCCCCCTAACAAAGACCACCAAAAACCAGCTAGTTACAAGAGACAAAACCTGGCTACAGTGGCAAAAAAACAAAAATGACCTAGATTGCCAAAAGTATAAACATCTACGGAAACAGGCAAAAAAAATGGTAAACATTGACAAGAAACACTATTTCTCCCATCAACTAACATCCCACAAAACTAACCCTAAAAAAATTTGGCATACCATTTCTCAGCTCTTCAACCCTGGGAATAAAGAAAATCCATCTCCTGCTACCAAAACAAAAAAAAAAATCACAAACAGCAGAAGCCTTCAACACACATTTTATAGATAGCATACTCAATTTAATAAAACCCTCTAAGAAACCCACAGACTCTCACCCTAGGCACAACCTTAGCCTCTACAAAAGCCAGAAACACGCAAGTGAGGCCAAGTGCATGCACTAAACCAATAATCCAGGAAGAAACAAAAAAGACCAGCACAAATCAAGTGGATCCAGTTGCATTTATTAAATATAAAAGATGGCTAACCCCATAGCAACAAACTGGTTTTGGCTTAGAATAGCCTTCCTCAGTGTTCAACCACAATCACAATCTTAGCTTCTCTCAAACAAATGCTCACCTCTCATACTCATCTTCACAATACCACAGGATTCCTCCACATCTCCCCAATATCTTCCACTTCAACCTGTACCCACACAACTGATAAGCAGGTTAATCCACAAATTAAAACCTTGCTCACCATCAGCAGACAACCTCCCACCAAAGTGTTTAAAATTAGCTGCAGATGCCATAGCTTATCCTGTCAGTATATCAACCGATCGATCTCAGAATGTTACTTCCCTATTCTCTGGAAAAAAATCCATAATCATCCCCGTACATAAAGGTGGTAAGTGCAATGACATTCCTAACTACCATTCCATCACTATACTATCACCCCTGTCTAAACTATTAGAAAAATGCATCCACAAACAACTACTTGATCATACACTGCAAAATAAGCTACTCACACCTACACATAGTACAACTACTGCACTACTCTCATTCAGTGATACAGTCGATAACGCCAGAGGTGCTGGACTACCAACATCCGTAATATTTCTCAATCTATCCAAAGCCTTTCACATAGTCTCCTACCTCAAGCTGTTCCAACAACTCTCTACTCTTGGTCTTTCCTCCAATACTCAACAATGGTTCAATAGCTACTTGACAGGCAGGCAACAGTGCATAAAATGGCAGGGAACCCTCTCAAATTACCTACCAAATAGCAATGGATTTCCTCAGGGGTCCATGCTTGGACATCTACTATTTAACATCATTCTTAACAAACTTGACTCTGCATCCCACCAAAGCGCCCTTATAAAATATGCCGATGATTCTACTATCATCACCTCCTCCAACTACATAAGTCTCCTCCAGCATCAAACCCAAACTGCCTTCACTTCCATTGAGACCTAGTTAAACAACTCACAGCTCTTGCTGAACTCAAATAAAACTAAACTTCTCTTTTTTCACACTCAAGAATGTCACAACTGATTTTAAGATCTTTTCACTAAATAATATTCAGCTCAAAGTCATTTCCCAAGCCAAACTACTAGGCATGACCATTGATAATAATCTATCCCCTGACATACATATTCAAAACACAATAAAGAAAACTCACTTGAAACTTGGAATGCTTTACCGCCACAAAAATGTTATGCATGCAACCACAAGGATCATTCTGGCAACTACTTACCTACTCCCCTCTCTCCTCTATGATGCACCCATTCTGGCAAGCATTCCATCTACCCTCAAAAACAAACTAGAATCCTGCTAAAATAAAATTGCTAGATTCACTATTAATCCACCCCATACCACACACCACTCCACAGTTCTCAGTTCCCTCATCTGGCTCAAACTTCCACACCTCCTAGATCACCAACAACTCAACATGGCACACAAAGTCATATATCAGCCCAATAATTGCCCAGCCCTTAGCTCACGCCTCCAAACCTAAACACCCACTAGGCCCCTCTGGTCAGAAGACAACTAATAACCCTACACAGACCAAATAAAAGGACCGATTAGTGTTTTTTCTCCTACACTGTAGCTAAACTTTTGAATGCCCTTCCAGTATACATCAGATCAATAACAAACCATAAGAATTTTAAAATACCACTAAAAACACTACCAAAATACTACCATCTGCCCCTGTTCCAAAAAACTTAGCTAACCTACTTTACCAAGCTACCCCACCCTACCTTGCACTCCTTAAACTCTCTACACTTCCCACCTTCCTCCTAGTCTGACTAATGAACTTCGGATAACTTTTACACTGTGTGTTTCCCCCTTCTCTTAAACCCTCCTGAAAGTCTACTTAAAAGATCACTGTAGACATCCTTTCTAACTACTCAAACTTGGATTATAATCTGTATGATCAGCCCACCATAGGAACTGTAATTATAGATAAACAAACTGAATTAAACAAATGTATTCCTGGATGGAAATCTCTACTAGAAATCAACAGCAACTGCCTAAAGTCAACAGTGCTACCTTTTTCTCACTTTAAGCTATATACTAACTCATAAATGAAGTGCTCACTTTACCTATATACTGTCAAATTTTGCACTCTGCAGAAGTTTCTCTGTAATTTTTCATTGTATTTTATATCTTTATGATTCATTTTTTAACTTGTGAATCTTGCTGAATTTTTTTGTCACATTGTGGAGTTTTTCTCACCAGGCCTCGGTTGAAAATGGGTTCTTGACCCAATCGAACTTCCCCGGTCAACAAATGTCAAATAAATACAAAAAAATTAATAAATGTGTGTAGATGATTACTCACCTGACTTTGTGTTTGATACATTCAATATGTGTTGTGATGCTGATGTTAACTGACTCCGCAGGTGTTGTTTCAGCATATATGTTAGGAGAGTGATAGTTATTGTGTAGAAGAGTGAAAAGTAGGGATAAGTGGTTGCAAGTTATTTGACTTCTGAGGTACATGCAACTTGAACTAATGCTTTGCAGTGAGTTGTTATTACATGTAACCTTGCAGTAGGTCTGATGATGTTATTTTATTCTGTTTTTATTTAAAGAGAGTGGACAAGACAGCAAAAACATACACTCATAAGGTAGCATTGGGAGAAGCACAGTTAATAACAGATGTTCAGGCTTCAGACAACAGATGCATTTCAATGCATCATGGGTCACCAAGTTTCTAATTAATTTTATTTAACCACAATGTCTATCTATTCTTGAATGTTTAGTCTGTGATCAATATTAACGCTAAATATTTACAGATATTTATCTCTACAGTACAGCTAGCTAGTGTGAAGTTTCCCTCTGCCTCATCACTTAATTTACTTTGTTTAGAAAAGAGAATGATCCTGGTTTTCTTTTCATTGTTTTCTAGCTAGTTATGATTTAGACATTCTGTCAGCATATTAAGTCCAGATTTTAGTTTCCTCCCAGTGTTCAGGGGAAGTTATTGCTGTATAACAGGGTAGCAATGCCATCTGCTTATTGACAAAATTTTAGTCCATTATTATTACCTGTGAATATGTAAATAAGTGAGCTCCAGGTACTCATCCATGCACAGAAGTCTGGACTGCAGGTTAAAGACTTCACTACCAGCAACTGATATCAAAGTATAGGCAAGGACAAAGGGATTAGGGAGTGCTAAATGAAATAGCAACTCTGGCAGAGTGTTTAGTCAAGTCTAGATCAACAGCTGCAGTTAATAAAGAGATGATTAGTTGGGCATGTGAAAAACTGAAAGCCTGCAGCCCAGCTAGATAGAATATTGTAGATACAAATGTAAGAAAACTAAATTTAAGGAAAACTGTGTTATATGTTCTGAACTTCAAAAATGTAACCACAGTGCACCTTGCTGGAAGAAAACTGATAAGTAAACCATTTTATGACTGTTGTATGTCAAGGCTAGGAGACAGGGTGTCTGGATGAATGAATTCTTTCTATTGTCTTAGGAGAAGAGTTAATTGCTAGATTTTACATGTATTATGTATTATGTATTTTATTGCTGTGGCTTCCTGACCAGGTGCAAGCTTACTAAGAAATGGAAATTTAGAGTTTCTGGTAGCCTGGAAGCCAGAGAAGTGTCAAGAATGGTGTAATCTAAAATGAGTCAGCAGTGATGTATTATCAATTTACAAGATCTCAGAGAGAAAGAGAGAGCATTTTGCATTTGTTTTCAGAACTGACATCAACAGCACTTGCGTGTTCTGTATTTAAGTAGGATCTCAGACTTTAGTATTTCTCTTAGAAATAGATAGAAAATAGTAAGATTAGACTAGCTGTTCTTTATATTTATGTCACACTATCCTATAGTATTGTTTTAAAGTTCCTGTGTGTGAACTCTTGACTAGCACTGTGTTGAATTGAGAAGATTTGTCTTGCGTTTTTATTATTTATTATTAAATATGTTTAAAAATTTCAACTGTGGCTGTTTTGTGTAGAGATTATTTCAGCTCTAGAGTACTTCTATGTATTTAGTGATACTGTACTAAGCCACTACAATAGCATTAACAGTTCTGGTCACACTTACTATTTGGATAATAGTACTGCACAGTAAAATTGCTCACTCTTTGGTAAGGGCCTTATTATTAGCTGATATTAGTGGTTGGTGGCAGTAATTACTACCTTATAGTCTGGGCAGAAAGGGGGCACAGCTGGAGAACCCATGCCAGCCTTCTACAGGAGTGTCTGCATGTTTGTATATAAATCAAATTTTAAAGTGTATATGTATCAGCTACTTGGGCAGGGACATGAAGCACTGGTTGGACAGAGAGGTTGTTGGAGGTTTTAGTTTGACCACTAAGCTGAGATCTGGACCCTATAGCCATGCCAGTGGGGGGTTTTACTGGGGATCTGTAGAAAAATGGAGAAACTAGCCCCAGACTGACTGTGATCTCTGTGCGCTCTTAATGGAAATTGTACTTTACTGTGTGTGTACTTGTTTTCCTTCCCAATGTGCATGCCCCTCACTGGTGCTAGTGATGAGGATTGAGACTCCTTGATTACTGGGCCAGTACACGGGCAATGCAGGTCATGTAAAATATTACATTATAACTATAACAATCAGTTAGTAGAGGTTACAAAACACTGGGAAGAGAGACTGGAAAAGCAACTTACAAAGGACCAATGGCAGGAAATGTGTATGACTCCTAAGTGTTCAACAAAGTCGAGAAGGTTTAAGATTCTTGTTTGTAAGTGTTTGCATAGGTATTTTATACCCAATGCAGACTTCAAAGAAATTTTCTTGAGGTAGATAGCAATTGCTGGAGGTGTGATGGAAAACAGAGATGTAACTAGGAACATGTTTTTGACAGTGTAATGAGTTGGTAGTTTTAAAAATTTCCCAAAGGGTACTCTGTCAGAAATATTGGGGGGGAAATGGATTGAACTATGCAAGGCCTTACTAATTTAATGTTATTGGCAGCCAGGCTGCCAAAAAAAGCAAAGAAAAAAGCAATTAGAGAGCATTACAGAAATATAATTGCAGAATTAATATTTAAAGAGAGATAAAATAACTGGAGGTGGGATATTTACAAAAGGTAAGAAGCAAATAGCATAGAAACAAATGGAATGTATGGGAACGATGTTTGCAGAATAAAGTTCAGGAGGAAGGGGAGTGAGATTTAAATGGAGGCAGGAACTGGACAATTTATGTAATGGTATAGATGACAATTGCTGAAAGAAAATACAACACATATGTAATGTATAATGCCTCAAAACAAACAAAAATGTTAATATGGTTTGTTTTCTTATCTGTTAATGTATATGTGGCTGTATCTTAAAAAACAATTTAATAATGGTTTTTAAAATGATAATAGCAGTGTAGTCATCCATAAAACTCATTCAAGAAAAAAAAGTAAAAATACACCAATAAAATGGACAACAAAGTTGGATTTATTCTAAGCAACATAGATATTTTATTGAAAAAGGGTTGAGGCATATTCACTAACTCAGCTCTTTTATTTTATATAGTTTTACCTACATAGAATCTATAAACAAAGTTTGTCTACTCCCATGGTGAAGTGGAATGGAGCATCCCTTTCACATGAACAACAATGACAGATGGATTATCAGCTAGGTGTAAATCCTCTATAATGCTCTCATAGAAGATGCTTGGCTATATGATTGCCATCAAGAACAAGGCTACAACTAACATGCTATTTGGACATAATACACTGTGGAAACATTTACATAAATTAAACTTTTACATTGCAGATCACATACCACAAGAACTTAAGGAAGGGAATATTGATAGTTTACTTGACAAGAAAGAGATGAACTGGCAAATACATCTCAAAATTTTGTACATGATACATTGAATTACTGATAGTACTAATATCAAATGTTTATTATAACCAAGGCCTTAAAGACATATAAACATAAGTCAGGATAACTTTTGTTTTAAATGTTTGCATCATTTTATCACTCCTTTTTATAATGTGACTTGGAATAAGCTATGGGTGGACAAAGACTGAATTGTCGAGTGTCATTTGCCTGAGGTTCAACACGCAAAAGATCTTCTCCTTCACAGTCGATGAGTTATACTGGGTGTAATGCCCTTTTGGGATATATATATATATATATATATATATATATATATATATATATATATATATATATATATATATACTGTGTGTGTGATGATATGGAGGGCTTGCTTCCACCTGGGGTAGTGCAGGGGGGGGTTAACTTTGATCATCAAAAGAATGAATGTCATCCACTCATAGTGGAAACTGTGATTTGAATGGTTTTCCATTTATGTAGATTGATTTTTTTCATTCTATAACATTGAAGAACTCTTATTCCTTGTGGGAGATAAACTTTCTCTGTTGTGTTGGAATAACTGTATTTCTCTCGAATTCCTGTATCCACTGTTTTCATTGCCCTCTATGAAACATCAAAGCCAAGGCTGAAGTCTAAAGAGATTGCATTTTACCATGTTACTGTCATTGCTTGATGTGATAACTAGTTGTTAAGCTAAATGAAAACAATTGTTAAACTAATTTAAAACAAGTTGATGAATTCCGTTTCTTCTAAGCATTCAGCCAGGCTCCCATAATCTACCACAGGAACATTTTAAGACCTCTTAAAAGGAAATATAGCACTCCATTAATTTGATAAATATAAATAACTTTATCTATGAAAAAACATTCTGGTTATGTATTAGAACTGAGGTCTGTCATATGTTATGCTGTTCACAATCTTTGTAGAGAACAGCTTTTGCTTGCTGACTTCCTTGGCAGTGACATTATATCTTACTAGACTCCAGATTATAACTTGAAATTTTACTGTACCCATACTTGACTTTGAAACACACACATACACACACACACACACATATATATATATATATATATATATATATATATATATATATATATATATGTGTGTGTGTGTATATATATATATATATATATATATATATATATATATATATATATATATATATATATATATAAAACACAGGTCCATGTCAGATGGGCAAAAGCACAGGTAAACGAAGACCACTTAATCGAGACGACTTCCCTGACAGGTCGAATCCCCGACAATGGTAAGTCAATGTATTACGGGACAGACTACATTCTCATTTCCGTAATACCACCGAAAATGACATTACAAGATGTATAGCAAGGGGGCAAACCCCCCTGCACCCCCCAATGTAGGGGGCTGCGCACCCCACACCCTCCTACTTAAATATACCAACTCTGAAATCACATTACAGTGAGGGAAAGGGACTAATTTCCAGTCCGCACTACTTACCGTTGTTGGGGATTCGTCCTGTGGGCGAAGTCGTCTCGGTGATGTGGTCTTGATTTACCTGCACTTTCGTCCATCTGACATGGACCCATACAAAACACATGGTAGATCTATAGTCAAATGTCATTCTACGAATCATGTGTCACTCTGTTGACATTTCTACTTAGAAATAATAAATGTGCATTCAACCTTTCCTTGGTAAGCTCTCATTATGGTAGGTAGCATTATTTCATTTAGAATGTTTTGCCAGTGGCTGTGGTGATTTCTAAAAATGGTCTTGTGTCAGATCACCAACCCATTTAACAAACAAAACAAAGAAATTAACAGCAAATGTGCAAACAAACCAATGTTTTATTTGTTTATTTATTTATTATCTGGTAACAGGGTAGCTGGAATTGTCCAGAGACCTTTTTCATCTGCAACCTAAAATAAATATTTTATATTCTCAGTATGGAGAACATCAATATCTGTGCACTAACAGAAACCTGGTTTAAGGCTCCAGAGAGTACCCCAGCACTACCAGGCTATAACTCATACTATATCTTTCAGCCACAGAACCCAGACCAAAGCACATAAGGCAGGGGTGTATCCATATTCATCAAGGATACTCACACCTCCAGGTCAGAGGCACAGCATGATACATCAGAGATCATCCAAGTGCAACTAACAATGGGCAAAACTGCAATCCACATTGTAGCTTGCTACAGATCACCCACCATGACCCAGGACCCCCATTCCACATTTCTGGAGGCACTGGGAAATATGAAGGTCCTACCAAACACCCTAATACTGGGTGATTTCAGCTACCCAAACATTAACTGGGAGAACTACTCAAGTACTAATTCCCTTGCCCAGTGCTTCCTAGCATTTATAAACTTGAATGCCCTGGATCAACTGGTCAGCACCCCCACCAGAGGGAACAACATATTGGACCTGTTCATGACCAACATGAGCGACCAGTGTTCCACACCTGACACCAACCCCTCGCTGGTTAGATCAGACCCTAGACTAATCACTCTGGATATTCACATTCCGCCCCAACCCCAATCAAGGAAACCACCGTGAAAAACTTTTCAAAAGCAAACTTCACGTTGCTTAAGACCAAGGTGGAAAGGTTTACAGCCTCCACGCCAATGGACAATGCTGTCCAAGCTGCTGAAACCTATACAAAGGCACTCTATGATCATCTGCAGGAATGCATGGATCGTGCTATCCCAAGTAAAACCAAGACTCACTCCTCCAAGAAAAGGAAACCAGTCTGGTGGACCCCTGTCATAAACAGGCTCTACAATAGAAGGAGGAAACTAGTACAGAAAAGAGCAAAATCCCTAGAAGGAAAGACATCCCTGATCAGTATGAGCAAGAAATTACGATCACTCATTAAATCATCCAAGGCTAGCTTCGAAAGAAAAATTGCCAATGACTCCAAAGATAACCACAAAGTATTCTTTAGCTATGTCAAGAACCTAAGTGGAAACTCTCAGATTTGCTCTGAGTTGATGCAGAATGGCACAAAATACACTGAACCGACTGATATTGCCAACATTTTGGCAGACAGATTCAATGCAAACTTCACACCCCTCTCACCCCCTAAAGGGCCCATAAGCATACCAGAAGAATGTAAGGCCCCGGCAGTCACCAACACACAGGTTAAAACAGCCCTATCCAAAGCCAAAAACTCAGTCTCAATGGAACCGGACGGTGTCCCAGGCTGCATCTTACAAGAGCTCCAAAATGAACTAACCACTCACCTAAACACACTGTTCAAACTCAGCCTCTCTACAGGCTATGTACCCACAGAGTGATGCACTGCAACAGTTATCCCACTCCACAAAGGTGGTGCCACAACGGACCCCAGGAACTATCGTCCTATAAGCCTGACTAGCCTGGTCTGCAAGGCTATGGAGCGCATCATCATGGAACTCATCAAGAGAGACATTGGGAACATCCAATCTTTGGACCCCACCCAGTTTGGCTTTGTTAAGGAGAGATCATGCCACCTAAACCTAGTAGACTTCTTTGAGACAGTTACCAAGGCATTCAATGAGGGTAAGGAGGTCCATACAGCCTGCCTAGACCTCGCAAAGGCTTTCAACACCATTCCCCATTCTGGTATTATAGACAAACGCACCAACTTGAGCATTAACCCCTACATCATGAGATGGGTTGTAAATTGGCTCATGGACAGAACCCACTCAGTGAGAGTTGCAGACTCTAGGTCCGACTCTAAACTGGTTACAAGTGGCGTCCCCCAGGGCTCAATCCGAGGACCCCTCCTATTTGGTATATACATCTCAGAGGTACAGGCAAGCACAGGAGGACTTTGGCTGACCAGGTTCACAGACGACTGCAAACTAGGGGCCATAACTGATTCTCCGGCTGATACAGACACCCTCCAGAAGGGTCTCACTGAGACGGATACCTGGTGTCAAAATCATGGCCTTAAGCTGAATGTCAAAAAGTGCATAGTCATCCCCTTTGGAAAAAACAAAGTACCCAATTACCACATAGGTGGTAGTCCCCTAAATACAGAAAAAGTAATAAGGGATTTGGGTACCCAAGTAGATAGCAATCTCTCCTTTGATAATCATATTGCCAAGGTGGTTAGAAAATCCTTCTATGTGGCCCACCTAATCTCAAAAGGTTTCACATCCAGAACAAAGGAGGTTATTGTGCCTCTCTACTCATCACTTATTAGACCCATTATAGAATACAACGCCCCATTTGGGATGTACCTTACAAGACACTTGCAACAGCTGATAAGACCACAAAAGTACTTTACCAAGAGGATTACTGGCCTCAAAGAGATGACCTATGCAGCCCGACTAAAGAAACTCCAGCTGTACTCAGTTGCATACCACTTACTCAGAGGTGATCTCTGTTTGACATACAAGGCCATGTCCAACCCAGAATTGATGGATATGCTCCACCTAAAAAAAAACAAATCCCTGAGAGTCACACGCTCTAGGGATATAGACCTTACCACAATGATAAATAGGATGTGCTGGAAAGATAGATTCCTGACCCAGAGACTCCCCATGCTTTGGAATAAGATTCCAATATACATCAGGCAGAGCCCCTCACTAGCACTCTTCAAGAGAAACCTTGACGGGTGGATGGGAAACAGAAAATTTACCCTGGGGATCACTGCAATGGTTCTGCTGGACAGAGGCGCAGGGAGCTAATGGCTCTGCTGGTCAGAGACACAGGGAACTAATCTAAGGGGGTGGCGAAAGCCGACACACTCTGGCTAGGCTTATAAATGCCCTTGGGCAGATAGCCTAGTACTTACCTATGAACCTATGAATCTATAAAGCAAAGAAGGATGCTATATTTCTGATTTTTTTCTGCATTGCTTGATGTGTGTACAAACAAAAAAAAATCAAGTCCTAAATGTGGACACCTGTCCTAGTATCTGTTCTGATGAGGTAATTTATGACTTGTGCAAAATACATAGATATGCCCTTTCTAATCTGATGTCAGCTAACAAAATAAATTATGCTGTAGTGTTGATAAGAAACCAAGACAAGGTATTTATATCTACTGCATTATTTTATTTTCTATAAATTAATTCTCTGTTTATTTGTTTTATTTATATATTTCTCTCTTTATTTTTTGTGGTTACCTGAAATGAGTAGGATTTTTCTGCTAAATACTCCTGTTGATAACTCCTGTAGGGAAACCCAAGCTTCGTTGCAATAGGCTACAGTGAATTAAGATTAATAAAGTAGGCTTAAAAGATTCCCGTTTTGTCATAGAACAAACAATGCTATAGATAAGTCCATAGAAATGTGAAAGTTTACAGGACTCTTTAGGCACCAACATTTCACAGTTTTGAAGAGATATGGTGATGAACCCTGCAAAATGCTTTTTTTATTCATTTTGCAAAAGTAGAAATGATATTGTCAACTTTATTTGCTTTGTTTTGTTTAGCATTTTACTCATAATCACTTAAGTGACTTACTATAGGTTGATTCTTTCCTTGAATGCAGAGACTCTTGCATAAGCAGGACCATACCTTCAGCTCTTTTCCAACTCAGTCCTTTTTGTATTTAGAGTATCTAGTGCACTTAATTCTGTATTTTCTTCACAGAGTTTAAGGCAACTCATTCAAACTGCACATACATGTTGCATAACTGTGGAAATCCGTTTTATTTTTTTTTCTAAAATAAACTTGTGATATCGTCACAAGAAAAGCTTACTCGTGAGCTAAGAGATACAATGTGCAGGCCAGCAGGAATCATTTAACTGCAAATAACGATTTACAAAGATGGTTCTTCGGAGTCCTTTTGCATAATTAATGAAGGACTTCTGTGAGCTGCATTAAGCTATAAAGTGGTTAACTGCTACACTTCCTAAATCAGACTGAGTTCAACCATTGTAAGTGTTGAATTCATTACTCTAGATTTCCTTTCTTTAATGTTGGGATTAAGATTAGAAATAAGTGCAAACTAAGATATTATATTTTTTGAGTATAGAGAATGCAAAAATGTTATGAGAGCCAAGCATTGCATAGGTATCCCTGTACAGCTTCACATCATAGTATGACTGGGAAGGTTAATGATTACCTTTCCTGGATTATAGGTATGTGCAGTGTAACTGTGATATAGTGCTAAATACATTCAACTGCTCTTTATTTGGCTGCTTTTCCACTTGATATCTCATTTAATATTTATACATTTATGCTAAAAGCATGCACAAATGACGTCTCACATTTGCAGAATTTGCTTATAAGTTTTTACCCATAATTGATATTAAGCAAGTCCATTAATTGGCATGTAAGACCTGTTATTGTGGCTTAGTAGGAGATATGTGCAAATGTGTACTCTCTTTCTCAAAACATCCCTAGCTAGGAGGCTAGTTAGAAAAGAGGACTGGAATTAATTGTAGGACTTTTAAGTTTTTATTTGTAGTTTATAGTGAGACATCTAAAGGAATGGAATAGCCTGTTACAGATCTGCTGACATCCATAGAAATGTTAAATAAGGGAGAAAATGCAAATGAATATGCTTGTGGATAATGCTAATAGCAGGGTTTACTCACTAGTGTGCAACACTTATTGCTGGATGAATTTGATCTAACATGTAGTTAGCCTTCACTTGCAAATCCATTATGTTATTCCGCTCTTGTCCAGGAGTAATTCTAAAGAGTTTTTTTATAAATATCAATGTGTTGCTTTGCTGTTTTCCTTATATGTTACAGGATACTATATCTATATTTGTGAATGTTGTCATAAAATGGAGAGAGATGAATCAGAAATTATGACTGTTATATCACATGTGGTTATCTACAGGTGTGCTTGAACTGAAAATTGTCTGGATTAGTTTCTACCTGTCTTTCCCAGTAGGTCTCTTATTTCTTTGCAAAATTGTACAAAGTTGGTCAGATTTCCTTTCTTTATGGTGTAAATCATTTTGTTTGGTCATTCCAATCTTCTGTTGGCACTTGTTTCTTAGGTCATGACTGATGCATTTGTAGTATTTATCTCATTGCTCCTTAGGCATTCCCAAAGATCCCTCTCATTTGACAATAAGAAAGTCAGATCAGCAGCCAGAAGTTTGAATCTGTAGATTGCTACTGGCTAAAAGCTAGAAAATAACTATCCTTTCTTAGCCAGTAGGGATACTTATGAAGACCTGTTCATGAAGCCTCCATCTGAACATGTAAATACATACATTTGATTTCATAGCACTCGTTTACTAAATTTCAGTTCCTGGTTTTCAAATAGTTGGGCAGGATTCACGAAGCCTCCATGTAAGAGATACAAGGCTTACACGGAGGCTGCATGTGACGTCAGCATGTCATGCATATGCATGAGGGCATGCTGAATCACACCCAAGGCTAACACGGTCCATGGAAGACAGTAGGGGGCGTGTCCGTAGGCCGAGCCCTGCAAGCGGACACGCCCCCAGAAGAGTATAAGTGCCCAAAGTAAACACCCACGACAGAGTACATGGAAATGTGAATAAACACAATACAACACATGCCCCCACAGACTATGAACATAAAATTATATAAATGAACATGTTATATTTTTTTTAACTGTAAAGATGTTTGCCCGTGAGTGCGCTCATTTGCGCGGGCGTGCCCGATGCTCAGCCACAGTTAGCAGTAAGTGGAAAAGCATATAAGAACTAACTATGCAAAGTAAACCAAAAAGCAATAGCGTAGCAGTAGAGATGTCAGCTAAAGAGCAGGCAGTCATGGTTCAAGCCCCCACAACATCAATTTTTATTTTTAGTGAAATAAGCACAAAACAAGTCCCTGACATATATGTACACATATAAAATTATGTTTTATGTAAAATGTAATGAAATAGGCCATTTATTCTGAAGAAATGTGAGATAACAAAATAATAAAAAATGCCAGATGTACCTATAGCTGAGCTACAGTTTAACAAGGTGAGTGCATCTGCCCGTGGGTGAGCAGTAGTTTAACAGATGTAAAATGAGTGCCCGAAGGTGAGCAGTGGTTTAACATGCTGAAACTGTGTGCCCCTAGCTGAGCTGAGTGTAATATGCGTGATAACAGCCAAATGAAGCGTAAACTAGCATAACCCGTTTGTGCGGAGCTGCGCACCGTGCCAACAAGCTAACCGATGGGCAACGTTGAGCAAGCTGTAACAAAACTGTCTTTACACAGACACACCCCCTAGCCTGTCTAGACAGTCATAAAATATAAAAAGCAGTGGCCATGTTCGAACCCAGGATACCATGCACCATAGTCAAGGTACTGAACCACTAAGCTAGGACAGCTGTACTTAAAAATGCAGTAATAGCAAATATATAGGAATGAATAGAAAGTGCAACATGACAAAGCAGGTTTTGTGAAGCTGATACAATTCCAAAATGGCCAATCACAGATAAGTGCAGGAAAAACGGCATATATAAGCCCCATAGATGGGAATACACAGCATAAATGATTGTAGAACTAACTTGCAGCCAGAATGTCAGGAGTAGGTGAGGGTAGTTGCTTTCGAGCAGAGAGGTGGGGCGTTGAGGAGTCCAGATATATGGTCTGGCTCCTAGTCCACAATCATGAGGCCCAACTCATGCAGGGCCAGGTCCTGTAGGGAGCATATAGGGCTGAGGCGTGGGACTGGTTGGCTCATGATCTCACCAGTGCCACAGGGATTCCAAGGACTGGTGAGCAGGTCCGTCACCACCATGCGGACCTGAAGAGATGTAAGCAGGACCAATTGAACCTTTGGATCTAGGAGGCCCGGCAAATGCCCAACGCCCCACTACTGAGTAAGTTACATGTAATTATGTATGTAAGAAATTAAACTAGCTGATATTATGGAGATGTGTATTCCAATATTACTTCATTTATATTACAGCTGCAGGTGTCCGTTCTGCGAACCGCAGAGTCTATGGCGATAGGCTGGTGTGGTTGCGCCACCAGGCAGGTCAGTAATCTTCTCCCAGTAACTGTAAAGAAATATAAAAGTATGACAGTTAGCAAAAGAGTGCAGTGTAGTCACTAAGTAATAAAATGTGCAAGTAACAGTGTAAGAGTGTTTGCAAGTATTGCTTGATTACAAAAGTGTGTTGCAGTCTGTAATCCAAACAGAAAAATGAAAATGTCTGAAATAAAGTCTGAAATAAAGATGCCCCATCTGTAATCTGTAATATAATAGTACACAACCTGCAGCAGGCTGAAAAGTACAGCTGCAGAAGATGAACAAATCACATGTGTGAAATATATCCCTGTTGACATACTGAAACATGACAGAAGTGAGACTGCTGGAAAGGATTGTAATAACTACAGGTAAAACATGTCAATAAAGCCTAGAAGTAAGTACCATCCTGAATAGTAAAATTAAAACAAGTGAGAGAGTGTGAGAAAGAGTTATGAATCCACCAATAAAGTAGTAATAACCCCTGAATAAAGTATACTGCAGTCAAATGAATGAAATGAATGTGACAAGCAGAACCAAACTGCGAAATGTGTTCAAAGTGTTGCTGCAGCTGGAATGTGTATCCCAAAATCTGGATATGTTGCTCTCAGTCTGCAATATGCAGATAGTATGATTGTCTGAAATACAAAACATCCACAGTTGTCTATAGCTATATAAAGCAAATGTAGCAGGATGACAGGATGATGTAGCTGATCAAAGCCAGATATGAACGTGTATAAATAACAATAAAATGTATATTGATGTAGCAGTAACAGTCCTATCACCAACTTGGAGTAGTTATCACATAGGAAACTGTAGGTAGAACAGTAGTGTGTATATATCTGCAGCTATTAGAAATGTACAGCATATGTATTGGTATTTGAAGGTGTTAATTATATTTTCTTCACCCCACCCTATAACCACATATAATCCATTCCACGTGAAATTGGTATGTGCAATCACAATTAACACCCCTGGACATTTATCCTGTTGGGTCATACATATTTGCATGTATGTTGATGCATCTGCCCTGTTCATACATCCAAACCTGATGGCCTGCTGCCATCAATCAATCCTGCGTGTTGTTGGACTGTGTATTGCTGTTCAAATTATGCATGTGTTATGCTCGCTGTTCAATGGTGTGAATATCTGGGTGTTTGTTTAATGGGAATACTAATGCATGCTGTTACAACTAATTGCGAATGGTATTGTATGTTACTAACCCAAACTGTCATGACATAATGCAAAACATAGGACGACAGGGAAGGCAGGTTCCAGCGGACCCACCTCTCCCACCTCAGCTGGCGAGTGCACCTGGCACTAGTGCCCAGTCTTGACCCTCCTCTGGTGGCCCTGTGCCACCTGTGGGTGGAAGCACTGCAGGAGATGGGGCCCGTCCCCCCCTCTGCAAGTGTGGCCGGAGGAGAACCACCACTCACCCTCTGTAGCGTCCGGACTGTGGTGCGTAGGGAGATCCGGGACTCTGTTCTTGGGCCCCTATGCCAGCTTGAGGCACAGGTGGCACAACTTACGGGCATGCTTGTTGCCCAGCCTACACAGCCCCCAGCACAACCCCATCCTGGGCAGTGAAGGAACAGTGGCAACTGCCCATGGGTGGGGATATCAGTTCCACTGTTGCCATCTGTGGGCTCATGGGCTCTGGATATCCAAACATCCATCCCTGTCAATTGTGTAACCCCCCCACAAGTGTCATACACCACCCCTGTAACCATCTTGTTTGTCTTGTCTGTTGACCTACCCAACCTACCTCCCCAGCTATACCGACTTCCTTTACCTGACATACCACTCTCACCTGAAAAAAAAAAAAGGGCACTCTGTACACACAAAAAAATTATGCCCCATACATAGCTGCCCATTCCGCACACATGTCTGCTGGACATGGAAACTATCAATTACAATTGGCTGTACAACAAGTATTATTGTTGTCCTGACACCTCTCTCAGGGGTGGAAGGTTTCAAATGTCACACCAAATTACAAACATATGCACAGCTGTTGCTGATGAAGAAATGGGCAGCTATGGGCCTTACCTACATCCCTCCTGCAAAACCCAAGCTTGTTTCCCTACTGTCTTACCCTCTTTGTGACCCCTTTTTCACCACTTTCCTGTCTCCCCATTTTCATTTCTTTCAAAGAAAATAGCGCAGGTGTGCGCCAGAGTAAACACTGTTAAGCAGTTGTAAGCGGGTGTGCGCGGAGATGAAAGCCAGTGCGCATGCAGGAGCTCTGCACAAACCAGCACTAACCCGGTTACAACTACTTACAAGTGCCTTAGTCACTCTGATTGACAGGTCCTGTAGTCAGTCCAAAAGCAAAATAAAATCCCACTGTTAGTCCCGAACCCAGGATCTTGGAAACAGTAGTCTGCATGACTTACCACTAAGCCATGACTACTATACAAGAACATTGTGCTAAAATAAATATATCATGTAATAGTAGGAATGAATGTAAAGGGAATATAGCATGTGTAGTACACAAAGCATGTCATGTATATTTACTGTCAAATCTAGTGGATTTCTATAATAGTAGTGTGTGAACAGAAACAGCCATGTCAGTTATTATACATATATAAATGTATGTATATTTATATATATATATATATATATATATATATATATATATATATATATATATATATAGTTGTAGGTGTCAGTGTACATACACACTTAGTACAGGAAACAGGAGAGATGAATGGAGAAATGTGAATCTACAACACAGCCTGAATCATGAGAGAGATACTAACCTTTACACTCACAGAACAGTGTCCACAGTATATCAGCATGGTCCCCACCCTTACAATCTGAAAGGGCAACGCCCATCTCACATACCCATTTATAGCACTGTCCTGAAATCACAGTGAGAACTGCAATCAGTACACAACTAGCTGCATGCACTTAGCAAATGCTGGCTTACAATTGGTGCAGAGGTCATCACATGGACTTATGCAGATACCTACAAAAGCATCCTGTACTCTCACTCCACACATGCAATACTTTCATTGCACCATCTGGAGGCAGAGAGAGAGAAAGAGAGAGAAAGAAAAAAAAAAAGAAAAAAAGAAAATAAGAACACAAACAAAAACACATGGAAGACAAACTAAGTTGAATCTGTCATCAGTGTCAGTATCGAGCTGGGCTAGCAGCAGCAGGAAGCTATAGTAACGGTAATGCAACCAGCTGCGACAAACACAGGTAATGTAAAGTAACAAGTTAATAGTCTACATACTGTGAACCCTCCATATGTGTCATTGGTCTGTATCTATAGGTATGTCCATGTGATAAGTTGTGTGCACGTAGTTTCACCCAAAGGGGATGACTATACATTATATGTCATTCAGTGTTAGGCCATGATTCTGGCACCAGTTGTCCGTTTCAGTGAGGCCTGTCTGTAGGATGTGTGTGTCAGCTGGTGTAACGACTATGGTGCTTAGTTTGCAGTCATCTGGGAACTTTGTCATCCACAACCCGCACATGTTTGCTTTCACATCTGAGAAGTAAATGCCAAACAAGAGGGGTCCTAGGACAGAGCCCTGTGGGATATCACATGTGACTGGCTTTGAGTATGACATGGCTCCCGCAATATTGATATTATGGATTCTGTAGTTCAACCAGTGTGCAACCCATCATGTGACATATGTAGTAACATGTAAGCTGATGAGCTTGTCTATGATGCCTGAGTGGAGTACTGTGTTGAAGGCCTTAGGTAAGTCCAGGTAGGCTGTATGGACTGCTTTGCCCTCATCAATGGCTGTAGTGACTGTTTTGAAAAGGTCAACCAGGTTCAAAAGGCAGGATCAGCCCATCACAAAGGCAAACTGGGTGGGATCAAGTGTCTGCAGGTACCCAATATCGCTGTATATGCATCCCATAATAAATCATTCCATAGCTTTGCAGACCAGGCTGGTTAAGCTTATGGGGTGGTAGTTCCCAGGGTCAGTAGAGGTGCGTCCTTAGTGGAGTGGGACCACTGTTGCTGTATGCCAGTGTTCAGGTACATATCCCGTAGTATGGCCAAGGTTAAATATCAGTCTTATATGCAGTTGTATCTCCTCTTGGAGTTCACGTAGCACACATCCAGGGATACCATCAGGTCACATTGATGCTGTGTGTTCTGCTTTGCTGAGGGCGGCCCTCACCTGGACATCTGGGATGATAGGGTGGTTACATTCAGCTGTGATAAGTATTTCTAAGTGTGGAGGAAAGGGAGAGGGATACTTGTACTGAACCTGTCTGCCAGAATGTTGCCAATATCTGCGGGTTCAGTGAATGTTAAGTAGGTGTGTAGTAACACAGAGCATATCTGAGGCTTTTGGTCCATATGTCTAACATAACTGAAGAAGGCCTTGTGGTTATCTATAGTGACTGTGGCCATTTCCCTCTCAGAGTTGGCTGTGGATGTTATGAGAGACTGTAGCTTATTACCAGTGCTGACCACAGATGCCTTCCCTTTATGTGAATCTGCTCTGTCCTGCAGTAGCCTCCTTCTATCGTTATACAATTTGCCTTTGGCTAGGGTCCACCAGACAGGATGCCTAACCTTTGTGCATAGGGTCTGGGTTAGAAATGTGTGTGCATGTTCCATGCTTTCTTTGGGATGTCCATGGGAAGCATTCGCAAAGGGGTCAGCATTGTGGGTTGTGGCTTCCACTGGCCCAGTGGGCTGCATGGATACCATGTCAGTCCTAACAAGTGAAAATCTGTCTATTCACATATATATCAAAGTAGTCTACTGTGCTGGTGGTGATGGTGGGATATGTATATCCAGGCCAAGTAATTTGTATCCAGATCACACTAGTGGATGGCGTTCCACATACAGTACCTTGGTATGAACCCCCAGAGTGAGGTTGTGCATTGGATCTGTCTCAGTCTGCTGACCGATGGGGCTTGCTACTATGTTGTATGGAATGTGGCAGGTATTGTTGCACAGGTGTTGGCTGAGCACTGATATCTGGCCATGTACATGTGTATCCACCAAGAGACACACACGTGCTACATATGAGAGTAGTAGTATATAACTACAGTTGAGTATCATGTATAGTATGTGTGCCATATATTGCTGACATAGTTTGCTGATATCCTGTTTGTGATCTCTTTCAGGGACATGGCGCGTCAGCGAAATCCTGCCTACTCTGCTGCAGAAGATGAAGAGATACACCAGAGCCTGGTGTGGGATTATGACATACTGTTTTCCCGCACCAGCCAGAATCAGCAGGAGAGGGCTGCAGTGTGGCAAGACCTTGTCCGTAGGGTAAATTACATTGGCATGCATAATAGGACATATGAGCAGGTATGACATCACTGCAGTGATTTAATCAGAAATGTCCGTCAGCGTGCGTTGGATATCCACAGGCAACAGGTCGCCACAGGAGGTGGGGTGGCCACACATCCCCCCCTCACCAGACTGGAGGGGCTACTCCTTAGTGTTGTGGCTCCAGCCCAGGAACATCAACAGCAACACACCTGCATTATGATGGAGGCTGGATCCACGCAGCAACATGACATGGAGCATGCAGGTAATATGCCATATGTACACTTGACTGTTCTGTACACTGTTAGTTTATGCATGTGTAAGGTGTGTCCTTGGTATGTAGCTGTCAACATAGTATGTAATTGTGCAGGTGTGATATTGCCAATATCAGAAGCTGACATGTGAAAGGCAACTGGTGTACTACTGAACTGTATCATATGCAGTATCAATGGCACAGTTGTGCCCACTGACATTAATCCCCTCATTTCTGCAGGTCCCTCCGGTGTTACAGCAAAACAGCCCATCCATGCTGGTGAGTGTGTTTTAACAATACCTATAATAGTCCTGATAGTGCTAGTAATAATAGTGTAACTCAGTAGTGCTCTGTGTGTATACTGCGGGGTGTGCATGTGTGCCTGTGTCCACGTGTGCATGTGTGCATGTGTGCCTGTGTCCACATGTGCATGTGTGCATGTGTGCCTGTGTCCACATGTGCATGTGTGCATGTGTGCCTGTGTCCACATGTGCATGTGTGCATTAGTGCATCACTGGTAACATTGTGTAGACATTGTAAATTGTGTTTCCTGTCTTCCTCCTACAGGTTCTGGTGCTGCTCTGGTGTCCTGCAGCAGGGAACCTGAATCTGGTGCCACAGGTACTGACAATGATGATATCTGTGTAATGGCACAGGAAGGTGTGTCAGGGTCTGTCATTGGTCAGCCAATTGATAGTACACAGCTGTCAACCCCATCATTGCGCACAGTCATCCTGCCAGTACATCCTATGTCACCATTGTCCCTAGATGATGGACAGGATACAGTGGGCATTGACCAGTGTAATGTGGTATCTGTGGCACATGCTTCCCCACACAGCAGCCATGGGCAGGGTCCTGAGATGGTACCACACAGACAGTTGCCCATGGGTTCTCGTGGGAGCATCCGTGGGCGTACTGCCTCTGGCAGACGTGCCCAAAGAGGTCTGTCAACCTCAACTATGTTTCGGGCTGTCATGCAGGCACAGTCCCGTATGGAAAGGTACACCAGACAGGGTCTGAGGGAGCTGAGAGCATGTCGCACATCCATGACTGACAGTATGCGTGACATCGCGGATGCTATCCGTAATTTCACCAATGTCATAGACAGATGTTGTAGGGACATATTACAGCAGTTCCACAACCACATGTCCATGAGCCAGGGCAATGGTGGACGGTTGCGACGGCAACGTGGCCGTATGCCAGCAGCAGCTGGCAGTCGGTGCGGATGACAACAGGCCCGCGGACGCCCCCATAGTGCCAGCAGCAGCCCCAGCAATGCTGGGTCTGTGCTGTCATCAGACTGTCCCAGGAGACCACGTGCATGTGGCTCTGGACAGTCCCAACAGGGACCTGTGTCCAGTCAACACACTCCCGCTTCTGATGACAGTACCCAGTTTGGCTTAGTACCGGATACGGTCCGTAGCACCCCTGCCAGGCACAGGTACCGTGTCCATGCCCCCAGACACTGATCTGTATGACCTGCCAGGTGCAGTCTGTGGCTGTCCACAAACTCCAGTATATGGCAGCCATGAAGTGGAACTGTGTGCATGCATACACACATGCAAAATGTTAACACCTAGGGCTACCACATACACGCACACACTGCACCAACAGTGCCCCACCCTGTACTGCTGTCCCTCACCAACACACATACACACACATGTCAATTGGTGGCATCAGTGGCAGACTCAGGCATACCTAATTCACACCCTGTGCATATGATGAAACTCTGCCACCTCCTGCAATCTCCAACATCAGTGCAGGAACAGGTAAACACGTTGCTGATGCATAGGGTGACTACATAGAAGTGTATTACTAGTATCATGTTGGTAACAGTACAGTGTGCTGATATGACTGTGTGAATATCCCAGCATGCCTGATGCAGTAACTGTATGACTGTCCTGAATTGTTATCTACACCCATAGTAAGTACCATAGTGTAACAGCTGCACATTATTGCATACCGGTGGTAAGGATGTCAACAGATAGCCACATACAAAGGTAGCACAGGGGCGAAGCTAATGCAAGTAGTGATACGCAATGATGGACATGTACAGTAATGATGGCATGTTGCCCACAACGACTATGCAATGTGGATGTTTGCGCATGTTGATATGTGTGCAGTACCAATGTAATACAAATTACAATTAAATATGACATAATATCAGTTCTACCATGGACATCTGAGCTGTACATTCCTGGGTACATGTTGATAGTGCCTGCATATTTGCACTGTTACCTACTGAAAGTGTTACCACATTTTTGTTGTACAATGGACTACTTCCAGCCCTGCTTACTGTAGCTTTGTTTGCATGCATGTTTGCTTAGGGTTCCCTGGAACACTGATTCCACCTGCAATGCAGAGTTACAGAGCTTCTGTGGATTCCTAGTGACATCTGCATAGCGTACTATACGTATGTCAATTTTCCACCTTACAGAACATCATTGTCTGTCCTGTTCACATGTACGTTGCCTGTAACACATTGCATATGACTTACCTGGCATTTACCCATGTGTGCAGTCATATATGCCAGTGCTATGAAATCAGTAGCAGTACACCCACACATACTCAACTTCAGTATGTTGTTCCTCATTGGCCCTATGTGTTGGTAATCACCATGGCAATCACACTACTATGGTAGCATGTGCAAAGGTAACCTGTGAATCACCTCTATGGTCCAGTTGTGGTTTATGTGAGTCATGTGGCAATGTCACAGCTGCCACATGTATGCAGTCAAACCTCTCCCCTGGCCAGGAATGTACAACACATGAGTGAGATGCTACCACATGGCCAATCTGGGGACTGAGCACTCTGAACCCAGTACTGCCATACCCTGTCAGGTGGCATGACATACTACAGTGACTACAATACTAGTCTGACATAGACCTGCACTGACAGCAATCCGAACACACTGGGGCATACTTGGAGACTCAGAATAGCATCCTGCCTGAGCATCACACACCTCCGCAGCTGGCACACAGGCATACATTAAGTCGGAACAGAGCACATGCCACACATGGCACACACATCCCGTGTGCCACACACTCACAGCCTGTAGGGCTACACAACACACCTGCTAAAGATGTGTCAGGTACCTGTCTTGGCCACTGCAGTGGGGTCCCACTCAACAGGCTGTACATGGTGAAGGTCACAGTGATATGCCCGTGGGGCACTATGGTCCACCACAAAACACATGCATACAGGTCAGTCAGAGGCATGGACACATATGACTCAGTCATTGTCCATGCCACTATGGATGACCTAAGACATACCTCCCTGGACTACATGATAGGGAACATAGAAGGGCTCTCTCAGCATGTGGCACGGGCCAGTATGAGCCTGACCTTGGTTGCCATCATACCCTCACCAGGTATGCTACCACAATATGTAGGAAGGGTGTTCTATGTCGACATTCAGCTCAATCTCCAATGTCATTCATAGGGTATCCAATGGCTGTCAACGTGTGCTTACATGCTAGGGAAGCCACAATGATTTGCGAGGGGCAGCTTGCATGTGACACCCATGGGCCATTGTATATTGGCGAAGCCCCTTGATACACACACATAGTGCCTTTTGCTGCAGGACACGGATTACATAGCCACCTCCGCGGGTATCACACAGGATAGGACACTAACAGAGATGCTACACAACACCAGCAGTGTACACCGCAAGATGCATGCACTGGACACTGTCCTCAGCATGGTAAACTGCAATATCTGTGCAGTACCAGATTCCTGATTCACGGCTCACATGTGCAACCCATCACTGCCAGGTTATACCTCATAACATGCCTGTCGTCCCCTACACATGTAACACACATGGACAGGGGGGTGGTATCTCAAGGCACCACAGATACACACAACTCCAGGTTGTTGGCACAGCACAAAGCATCAGGGCCTATCCATGAGCAGCTAACAGTGTGTTGGACTGCCTTCTGGTTCATAGCCTGGCACACACAACCCTCCCATACACAGGAAACTCACCTGTCCTCCCTAACAACACTGGCAATATGACAGTCTCTAGAAATGTCTTTATATGGCTAAACTGCATCCAGCCAAACATTGTGTGTGAGCATTACTGTAGCTACAACACACTAGCTGAAAGGTTTCCAGCATGTAGCCACTGAATTGCAGTGGAACAACATGTTACCACTCCCACAACAGGTGGGAACATGCAGCACCTGTTCATCGACTACATGTAGACTATATGGCCCAGACCAGATGTGTATTCCCTGCTGTTGGTATTATACCATATACAACTCACACTGTATATACACACACTGCATGCGGCCCCTGCACAGTAAGACACAGTCATAATGTTATGCATTGCGAATACCATTTATCCACTTGAGGCACGTGTCAGACATGGTAACTACTGAAGGTCACAGGTATATATGTGTATGTGTCACACACATACATCATGTGTGCATTGCCATTGCTGGTTTAAGCAATGCCATGCATTGTTATGAACAACAACCCACACATGGTCATATTGTGTGACACAACCACACGTGGCAGTTGTGGGTTTCCAAAACATACCTATCTGTGCTCTGACAGTGGTAATAGACCCAGTAGCGAAGCGCACTATTGGCATTACTGGGCAATTAGCCCTGTTTGGCTGTACTGATAGTGTGGTGACATCACCTGTGTTTATTGGGGGAATATGCAGCATCTGGTGTATTGAAGTAGTTGCCAAAAGGAACTGTGCTCTCACACTTGCAATTACACACACCCTACTACCCCCATGAACAACAACCCACACATGGTCATATTGTGTGACACAACCCCATGTGGCAGTTGCGGGTTTCCAAAACATACCTATCTGTGCTCTGACAGTGGTAATAGACCCAGTAGCGGAGCACACTATTGGCATTACTGGGCAATTAGCCCTGTTTGGCTGTACTGATAGTGTGGTGACATCACCTGTGTTTACTGGGGGAATATGCAGCATCTGGTGTATTGTAGTAGTTGCCAAAAGGAACTGTTCTCTCACACTTGCAATTACACACACACACATACAAACTTGCCATTTGCAGGATTCATACCCCTATCTAACTATGTCACGACACATGAGAGAGACGCATTAGCGAAGTGCACTATTTGGATTACTAGGAAGCGCCTTTTCTCTGGCTGTACTTATGCGGTGCTGACATCATCAGTGTTTGGAAAGGGTAATGTGCATCATGTAGTGTGTTCTCCTGGTTGCCAAAAAGCACATGTCTTTCATACAGAAACTCTCCTTACCCAAACACACACACTTGTCATTTGCAGGTTTCAAACCCCTACCAAACTATGTTATGACACTTGAGAGAGACACATTAGCAGAGTGCGCTATTCAGATTACTGGAAAATTGCCCTTCTCCAGCTGTACTTATAGGGTGCTGACATCATCTGTGTTTGGAAAGGGTAATGTTCATCATGTAGTGTATTCTCCTAATTGCCAAAATGCACATATCTTTCATACAGACTTGCCAGCACACACACTCCTCTTATCCACACACTTGCAGGATTCAAACCCTTCCTAACTATGTTATGACACTCGAGACGGACACATTAGCAGAGCGCACTATTCGCATTACTGGGAGGTTTTTCTTCTCCTGCTGTACTTATAGGGTGCTGACATCATCAGTGCTTAGAAAGAGGAATGTGCATCCTGTAGAGTGTTTTCCCAGCTGCCAAAAGGGACATTGCCCTCACACAGACTTGCACACACAGTAACCCCCATCCACACAGATACACTGGACATTTGCAGGATTCAAATCCCTACTTAACTATGTTATGACACTCGAGACGGACGCATTAGCAGAGCGCGCTATTCGCATTACTGGGAGGTTTCCCTTCTTCTGCTGTACTTATAGGGTGCTGACATCATCAGTGCTTAGAAAGGGGAATGTGCATCCTGTAGAGTGTTTTCCCAGTTGCCAAAAGGGACATTTCCCTCACACAGTCTTGCACACACAACAACCCTGCTCACCCACACACACTGAACATTTGCATGGTTCAAACTCCTACCTAACTATATTATGACACTTGAGGGAGACGCATTAGCAGAGTGCGCTATCCGAATTACTGGGCAGCTGTTTTGCACCTGCAGTATTTATAGGGTGCTGACATCTTTATTTCTACAGAGGTATGTACATCTAGTACTACCTGTCAGGTGGGGGATAGCATATATATGCATTTGCAGCCACCTACTTCAGGGTCAGATATGCACATCGCACTGGCAGGTTATGTTCTATACCATGCTTCATGACCACAGGACCTGTAACACACAACACAACCAGTCCAGAACACCACTCCCACATCCAGGACACACACTTTGCTTCCCTGGGAACAGTGTCGGGATATGCAGGTGTTCACATACACCATTCCAGTTGTTAACATCAGGTACAGGCATATTGTGTGTGGGAACTACTCAGGCCTCTACAACATTACCCTACAGCCACTACAATTTGTGGGTCCATGTGCTATGGCAGAACCACTCACCACAGCCACATGGGGGAATACATATTGCACCTGTCCATCTGCAACATGGGTACTCACTGTTCCACACCAGACGTAGACCATCATTGTTGATATCTGACCATACCCACCTTTCCCTGGACATCCATATCCCATCCCCACCCCATGCAAGGTTGTCACTGCAAACAAACTGTATTTAGCACAAGCAGACTCTACACTTGTGAAGACTGGGGTGGAAGACTTCAGAGGACCCATGCTGGGGGACTATACTGGCCACTCTGCATAATCCTTGACAATTGCATTCTATGAGCATGTGTAAGGTTTGCATGGATCATGCTATCCCACATATACCCATGACTGCTCCACAACAGGGCACCTGTCAGGTGTGCGCCAGCCATATATGAGTTGTCCAACAGACAGAGTGAGCTAATACATTGCAGAGCTGTAGCCCACAGAGGGAAGACATCTCTGAACAGTACCGGCATGACACTTCAATCCCACATAATCATCACAACACAGTGTTGACAGTGAAATTGTCCAGACAATGCAGATAGGGCTCCCCTCAGTCTGTTATTGATGCCCACTTACTGTTAGAGGTCCTCAGCAACCCTCTTCCAGCACACACCAACAACATGGATGTGGCTTAGTACATTCAAACCCTGGGATCTCCACTGTGTCCCTGCTTGACAGAGGCACAGCACACTAGCCTCACACGTTGCCTTATGTGACCTACTTTACAGTGGCACAGTAGCCTACTGTTCTGGGGATGCAGATGCCAAGCACACTCTGGCTAAGCTGTCATTCCCTAGGGCAAACAGCCTTCTATTGACCTCTACACCCATATGTTTAATTGTCAGATGCACAATATTTGTTGCTGTTAGACTGTTTGCAGGTCTTTATTGCCATAGCATTCCCTGTTCCTATGAACAACTTGTGTATCTGTGGAAGATGTTTGGATATGAGGGGGATCCACTATATCACTTATGTCTCTGTAGTCATTTACTGTGTGCACTGGGCAGATTGCTGTGTTGTGGTTGGTTCCTGGAATGACATGTACAAATACCAGATATGTGTGGCCAACTGCTAAACGGAGATATGGCCTAAGTGTGTGAGCATGCCCAGTTCAGCCTTTCCATGGCATGTTGTCTGACATATGCCTCATTTATCAAAGTGTGCGAGCATGCCCAGTGTGAGATTTCCATATGTTGAACTCTGCAGTCCACCACATATTTGGGTGGGTGTCAACTTCAACAATATCTCACTTTTATGGTTGTGTGTTGGGTGTCATGTTGTGTACTTACTGGCCAACTGCTTCATGTCTGACCACAACAGGGATTATACTGTGCCTGCAGGGATTGCATGGGATACTTTGCATACAGTTGTCAACATCCTTTCATAATGACCTAGCACTGTAGTACCGTATAGTGTACTGGTTCAGTACTTTCACTGTGGTGGACAGTATCCTGGGCTTTAGTCCTATCACTGCTTTAAATCTTCATAGTGAGCACAACAGACTGTGTAGGGGCCAGTTGTGCACATATGACCATGTTGCATTATGTTCAGATATGGACTACCTAAACCAGGCTTGTCCAACATTGGTAGTGTATTTCACAACATAGGTGGACATTGGCAAACACTAGCAATGTGCCCCAGGCCATTTCTGATGCTAGTCAGAGAGTGTGTTTGTCCTTCGACACACATTGTAACTGGAGTTTGCCATGAGATATGTCATGTTTAGTATACTGTGCCTCCATCTACCTGTGACATAACAGTGATACCCAGGGTAAACCTACCATCTCCCATCCACTCATGAAGATTCCTCTTGAGGAGTGTCGATGGGTGACTCTCTGGCTAACCTGTACTGGGAGTTTACTCAAGAGTGGGGGTGGCTTCTATGTTATACATCATTCAGTACAGCTTGTCCTATGTATGTCAGTGCTGGGGTTCAGGTCTCTCATGTGCATAGCTCACTGCCATTCAGATTGTACAAGGTGCAGCATGTTCATTGATTCCAGCTTGGACATGGCTTCATACATCAGGCACAGCTTGCCTCTGGGTGGGCAGTATGGCAGTGTGTGGAGCTGCAGTTTGTTTAATCAGGCAACACATGGCATCTGTTCATGCTCTTTGCTACTCCTGGTGAGGTACTGTTGTGGTCTTTACAGTTGATGGAGGTGTCTGCTGAGGTACATCCCACAGGGGCTATTGTAGTCAATTGTGACGCTGATGAAGGATGACTGCAGAGCCACAGTGACCTCCCCTTATCTAGATCTGACAACCTTCATGATTAGGTGGGTATATGGTATGTTTCTGTGAACACTACAGCCACATGTTTGTCCAATGCAGGGTATCTATCACCTTGTGTCCCCAGGTCTCTCATTACATGTTAGGTACGTAATGGGTTAACACCTGTGTGGTAATTGGTGGGCACTTACTGTATATCCACGGTGGTTGACTATACACATTTCTGCAATTAGCTTGCTGACATGGCTATGGCACCAGTTGTCTGTTTCTATGTGGCCCTTTTGTGGGTTGCTTGTGTCAGCTGGGGGTCAGATATGGTGGTCATTTTGTACTCCTCTGCATACATGTTCAGTCACAGTCCTTCCATGTTGGCCTGTACCTATGGGACATATATACGGAACGGGGGAGGTCCCACGACCAAGCCTTGTGGGATGCCACTTATATCTGGTTTGTAGTCTGACATGGATGCAGCATGTCTAACCATGTCAGTTCTGTCCTTGGTCTGGTTTGCAATCCCTCTACTGACATAGGGGTTTATATTTAAGCTGGTGAACATATCCATACTGAACACGTAGGGTATGGTCTGGAAGCATTTGCACGGTCCAGCTATGCTGTGTGGACCACATTGCCCTCATCAATGACCTTAATGACTGTTTCAAATGGGTCAAACATGTTTAGGGGCAGGATCTGCACTTACGACAGCCACACTGGGTAGGGTCTGGTGTCAGTAGGTCCCCGATAGCTTTATGTCTGCGGTACATGCTGATCCTTTCCATAGCTGTGCAGACCAAGCTTGTCAGGATCCTGGGGTGGTAGTTTGCAGTATCCATTCAGGCAACACCTTTGTTGAGAAGGACCACTGTTGTTGTACACTGCTCTTTGGGTACATATCCTGTGGTAAGGCTGACATTGGGCAGTAGTGTGATTTGGCATTCCATTCTTCTTGGAGTCCATGTTGGACTCAGCCCAGGGCACCATCTCATACCTTTGCTGCTGTGTGTTTTGCTTTGTAGATGATGGCTGTTACCTCAGCATCTGCAATGTCATGGGGCCAGCAGTCTGCTGGGATAAATATTTTGCATTCTGGGGGGGGGTGCACTGCACCTGTCAGGTTGTATGTTGGCAATATGTGTGTGTGTTTGGTATGTTGTTTGTAATATTTGTGTGATTCTGAGCATATCTGTGAATTCCCAACATGGTTCCTACCACCAGTTGTGTAAGCCTTGTGATTATCCTTAGTGTCCTGTACAATTTGTATCTTCATAAATTCATAGGTTCATACTAGGCTATACACCCTAGGGCATTTGTAAGCCTAGCCAGAGTGTGTGTGTCTTTCACCGCCCCTTGTTATGTGAATAGTATGGCCATTTATGATTTACTTTACTGTGCCTCTGTCTGGACGTGTCACAGTGAAGACCCCCAGTGTACATCTACGATCATCCATCCACTTGGCAATATTCCTGTTGAGGGGTGTCAATGAGGGGCTCTGCCTAACATGGAGTGGGATCCTGTTCCAGGGTGTGGGGAGCCTCTGAGTTATGTATCTGTCCCTCCAGCACATCCTATTTCATTATGTGTTGAGGTTGACATCTGTCACTCTCACAGCTCCAATGGCTTTGATTTCCTGGGGTGGAGCATGTCCATTACTCTTGTGTTGGACATGGCCTTGTACAACAGACATACAATGCCTCTGTGTAGGCAGTCTGTGACTGCATTCAGCTGGGGTGTCTACAGCCAGGCAGCATATGACATATATTTGAGACCCTTTATCATCTTGGTGAGGTACCTTTGAGGTCTTTCTAACCACTGCAGGTGTCAGGTAAGGTACATCCCATATGAGTCATTGTACTAGATTATGGGTCTGATAAGAGAACAGTACAGGGGAACAATGACCTCTGTTGATGTAGATGTGAATCCTTTCATGACACGGTGTCCAATATAGACAGTCTTCCTAGCCACATTGGCATTGTGAGTGTCACATAACAGGTTACTGTCCACTTCTGTCCCTAGGTCCCTGATTACTCCTTGCATACATAATGGTTTACCACCTATGTGGTAATTTGTGAGTACCTTGTTTGGTATTTGGTGAGACATTTATACTGTCCAGTGTCTTCAGGACGTCTGGGTGGGGTTCCTGTGTGTGGAAGTGTGGTCTGTCACATACTACAGACTGTACAGCAGTTTTGACTACAGTTAGGTGCACATGGGTGGTCTCCGCTGCTTCGTGCATTGTCAGTTACCTGGCCATATGGGTGTCTGTGCTGCATATGGATACTCCCCCTCCTTTGATGTTCTGGTCCAGGTTTTGGGGCCATAACGCATGATATGATGTATAACCTGGTAGTGCTGTTGTGCTGTCAGTAGGCTTGCAGCAGGTTTCTGTCACTGCACAGACATCGATGTTCTCCATACTGGGAAGTGCCTCATGAGCATGCATATTGCAGTTTACACATCTGGCACTGGTCAGCATTACCCTTATGTTTCTTACCACTTATGTTTTCTAGGGTGGTGGGTTAGTCTTTTCGGCCTTGCCTACGTATGGCTCTATGGAGGTGGCAAAAGCCTTATCCAATATCCAGACGCCCAGGGATAACAGGTGCAAGCCATCCCTGGGACAGCAGCATGGCTTGTCATGCATGACATCTAATGCAGACGGACATTAGATCCTCTTGGACTGACAGCTGTAATTGTGCCACCTGTTAAAGCTGATCATTCTGTGTTTGTACTGTGGCATCATTTTTGGTGAGGGTTGGATGCTGCAAACGGCCAATGTCATACTGGCCTGGAGTACATACTCAGAGAGCTCATCCATGTCTCTTTTCATGTAGTCCAGGGAGGTACATCTCGGGTCATTCACACCAGCATGGACAATGACTGCATCATATTTCTACTTGCTTTGGAGTGACCTGCATACTTGTGTTATGTGGCGTATTGTAGCAGCCTACAGGCAGCTTACTGCACCCTTTCCCTTGTTCAGTCTGGTGAGTGGGACAGCAGTGTGTCTGCCTATAGAGACACCTATTACAACTGTATCAGGCATGTTGTTTCTCCTTCTGGCCTGGGACTGTTTGGCACACCAGCTTTGTGTACTATGTGTTGCATGTGCTATGTTTGGAGGTTGTGGTTGCTTGGGGGTCTGCTTTGGAGGCCTCTGTTGGTGTGGTGTGTTTGTAATTAGGGCCTCCAGGAATGTTTTTCTGTGTTTATGTGTTTGGTTTACAGTTGTGATAGGTCTATGTGGGACTGGGTTTGTGTTGTGTGTGGTTACCTTCTCCTCCTGACTAGTTTTGACAGTACGGAGTTGGGGGAGCTCAGCCTCCGGTTTGGATAAATGGTTGCATCTCTCACATATATCTGTATTTATTGGGGGGAGTTGAGGGTTGTCTGTGTACTTGGGGCAGGTGTAACACTGCCTCAGGATTCACAGATTCTACTTGTTGTAGCTGGCCTTAGTGGATTGTATGTGTGGACATATTTTATTGCCATACTACTGGTCAGTGATTACTTCCCTTTTTATGTTTGCTCTATCATGTAGTAGCTTCCTCATTCTCTTGCATGGTTTGGTAATGGCTGGAGTTCAGCATGCCAGATGCCTGCGTGTATGGCATTGTGTCTTGTTGTTATTTGTGATTGCATAATCCAAGCATTCCTGGCTGTGTTCATGGAATGCCTATATAACAGGCTCTGCGGTGTATCCCATATTTTGCACCTGCATAGGGCTTTTAATGGATTCCACATCAGTTTGGAGGGGTGCAATTTATGCTTTACACATGTTTTTCAGTGTGGTTTTCTGGCCAGTGACTGTGGTCAGGATGTGTATATCCAGTGTGATTACTCTATGGTCTGGTCTTACCAGTGAAGGATTCACTTCTCATCTTGCCATCCAGTACACATGTTGCTGATTATCACATCCAGTATGCTTACCCCTCTTGTGGGAGTGGTACGTTGTTCCTGGGCATTTTGGTTTATGGATTCTAGGAACTTTTCTCCTACAGTGTTGGTGCTAGTATAATGCTCCCAGTGTATGTATGGGTATTTTCAGTCAACCAATAATGTGGTTTGGGGGGCTTGATATATTCATGTATTCCAACATAGGCCAGGTGCAGTTCCTGGTGTTAGGATGGTAGTCTGCAGCAGGCTATATACTGGGAGGCGGTTTTAGCCACTGGTACTTGACCATGGCTAGTTCATGCTGCTTCTTGTTGTGGTACCAACAAGGGGGTGTGGTTATCCTTGACAATTATTGCTAGTCACTCTCCTTTTGTAGCTGGTTCCATGTTTTGAGGCAGTACAGCACAGTATGAGGTGTAACCTGGTAGTGTTAGGGTGCTGATGTGTGCCTTGACCCAGTTTTCTATTACAGGACAGATATCAACATTCTCCATACTGTGTGCATTTACACTGTACGCATCCTGCTGTTTAGACTTCTGGCATTGGGTAGCATTACATCTAGGTTCCTATCCCTTGTGGTACCTATGAAGGTGGGTTTGTGTTTTGAGACTTACCTATTCAGGGCACTCTGTGGGTACTGACAGCCTTTGCCAGTATCCATGAGGCCTGGGCTGATAGGTGCACGCCACCCCTAGCAGGTGGTGCATCATGTCATGCTCAGCATGTCTTCCCAGGCTGAAACACATTGGCTCCCTTTTGACTAACTGCATTACTTCAGCCAATTATTGCAATTGATCATCCCATCGTCTTATTGTGGCTTCATGCTTGGTGAGGGTGGATGTTAGTCAGGGTCCTCAAGTGTGCATATAGTACATGGTGTTACCTTACTTAACACATGGCATTCATGCCTCAGGTGGTGCTGCAGGGCTGCCTCTGTCGGATGCACATATTACACTCCCTGTACATGTTTGTGAGCAGGTCATGTCATTTTAGGCATCCCTGTTATTATTTGAGTGAGTCAGAGAGGGGTATCATTCCCAGGGTTCCTACTGAGCCAGTGTATGTACTATGTGTTGCCTCTTTGCCAAGGCCAGGGCATACTGGGCATGCCTCCTTCTGCCTACTGGGGCAGGCTCAGGTTGTTCCTCCTCCGAGTCACGCTCTGCCTGTGATGGCCTTGGCAATGGTGGGGGGCTGTTTGGCCCGGCCCTATGCTGTTTCTGCTGCAGCTGTTTTCGCAAGATCATATTATGTAGCATAGCACATACCATGACAATTTGGGTACATGTAGTTGGTGAGTACTGCAAGGCTCCACCAGATGTGTCCAGACACCGGAACTGTGACTTGAGCAGCCCAAACACACACACTATTACGTGTGCCTCATTATGGCGTTCCTGTTCGGGTGTGTGTGCATTTCTGATGGGTGTCATCAGCCACGGCTCCAGTGCCTAACCTGCATCCCCCACTAGGTGTCCGTGTGGGATGCCCATTGGCAAATGTCTGGTACAGCTGCGTCAAATGCCAGATGTGGGAATCATGGTAGCTCCCAGGGCAGCCAGCACACACATCCATTATTATGCCCTGGGCATCACGCATGACCTGGCAGTTGATGGAGGGGAAGCCCTTGCGGTTAATGTAGGCCCTACTCCGCTCACTGGCTGGTGCTTTGATGTGTATGTGCGTGCAGTCTATTGCACCCACTACCTCAGGGTATTCTGCTATTTGCTGGAAGAGATGCATATTGCTGGCCAATACCTCACGGGCATTGGGGAAATATACATGATCACCGACATGTGCTGACATGGCATCCAGGAACTGGTGCAGTACCCTGGAGGCTGATGCCTGTGATATCCCCATCATATCACCAGTTGATCTCTGGAATGTACCTGTTGCTAGTATTCTTAGGCCAACACATACCTTGGTTTCCACTGGGATGGGTTCCCCTCTGTTGGTTCTGTGTGTGAGGCGTGGCCTGCACAGCTCGACAATTTGCTGCAGGAGGTCTCTGTCCACTCTATAGTGCTCTACTATCTCCAGCTCATGTAACCCGTGGTAGGTGACCCTGGGCCTGTACACTCTTCTCCGTCTCCTCACTGTGGGTTGTCTGGCACCATCTGCATTGTCACCACCCTCAGCAAGTCGCCTATGTCTCATTATGACAGCTATGGCAGCCCCTAGCATTTCTGCTCTGAGTTCAGCTTTTTCTGTTTTCACTTCTAATAGCTTACTCCTGTCTTGCAGTGTCTCTTGAGAGATACATCCTGCACTGCTTGGCTGAGCTACTATTCTGCCTGTGTAATTGCCTGCTGCTAATTGTTTTCACCTGCTAGCTCCAGCAGTATTCCCTGCTAGCTTCCTACTAATTCTGTCGCTTCCTTTTTCCTTTATGTTTCCTCAGGGGGGAGCAGTGTGCATACCAGCAGAAACACGCTCACAGTGGCTTACATGCACGCACACATGCTTACACGGTTCGGTATCTGCTGATTTGGGTTAAAACGCACGCACACCAGTGCAAACAGTGTTACAACTCTGCCAACAGGCTCCCACATGCTCAGTCTGCCCTATACGTGTGCACACTAGTGCAAACAGTCTTACAAATCTACCAACACGCTCCCACATGCTCAGTCTGCCTTACACGCACGCACACTGTCCTACTCAGGTCTCATGGTGCGCACACGTGCGCATGCACGCCCAGCAAGAAACTTTGGTGTAAGTAACAGTGTACACCTTCCATTTCTTGACTTTCCCATGCTTATCTTGTGGCACTCCTCTTTCCATGATCTGTGTCTGTCATCTGTCATGTAACACTGACCTCCAAAGAACTGCATTTCTTTCTACCATTCCCCCCTGTGATGTCACCTATCTCCTACTCTATTCCTCCCCCTTATGTATCTCTTACACTACTCAGAATGTGCTCATTTGCTATGTGACTGTGGGATTCAGTATCCTGACCCTCATTTGCATCAGATTGCCTACTAATGTTTAGTTACATGTCTTAGACTCAGCTTCCCCCCTTAGTAACCACTAAACGGTGGCCATGTTCTTTTTGGTCTGCTGGTCCCTGCATTGTCATTCCATGTATTGCATAAAACCCACATTTGTGGGTTTATAACCTTCATTTTTATGTTTTATACAGCGCAGCCCATTTGCGTGGGGCTGCGCTGGGAAAAAATTATATTTTTTTAATATTTGCATCGGGGTACCTTGCCAGTGGCCACATATTTGGCCATTGGCATGCTGCCTGACACATATGCACCCTTTATTTGGAGCTGACATGGCTCCATTGTGAATTTTGCAGAAACGTACTCAGTTGTCAACTGAGTACATTTCTGCAGCTAAAACGGCTCTTACACGGGCTGCTTTCTGTTTCTTGGATCGCTACTCTGCCTCATTTGCATGCCTTTTGGCTGAAAGTGAGGTATTTAGCATATCCACGCCCAGTCCGTGTAAGAGACATTTTAGCTGGTCTCTTACACGGAGTTTCGGGCTGTTCCTGGATCGCTAGGCTTGCATGGAGTGTTACACGTCTCTTACACTCCGTGCAAGCCTTTGTGAATCCTGCCCATTGTCTTTCCTTCACTGTTTATGTTCCCAGCCACACAGCAGCTTAAAATTCCATCCTGAACTTTCCCATCTTCAAGGGATATGGTCTCAGGCACTTGACACAGATTTATCATCAATCTTACAAAATAATTACACTAACTTACTTAACATGCAATACCAAAATGTCAATTTCATGTTGAGAAAAAGACTGTAGTATAATTACCAAATCAACTACTAGATGTAATTGACTCAAAATCTATAGTGAATCATTAAATGACCATTTCCCTATCAGTGCAGGATAGCCCTGCAAATCTTCCTGCAATACTCCATTTTCTTAGCACTTCCCTCATTTTCCACTTAGAAAACTTTCTGTATTAAACAATTCAGCAGGCTTATATTTGTCATTTATAAAGCAATGTCAACAAAATACTTCATTTTACTTTACTAAAGTTAATTTCCTGGTTTTCAGATAATTACCTTTCCCAGTTTTTTACATTAGCATTGCTCAGAACTATGTTCATAGAAAGTATCTCATTTACTTTAAAGAAGGCTTGAATTTAGTACATACACGTCTCTTACTAAAAGCATAAAATGAGCAAGCATATTTCATATTTTTATTTAGATTTGTTTACCTGCTAGGTGAATTGGTCAACTAACCCATTTCAGGCATGGCTGGGTCCCTAGTCTAAGGTTAAAACATTATTGTCATAATTCCTCTTGACATTTCCTACCTTCTTCTAGTACATTATGTTGATAATATGGTAAGATACTGACCAGGCCACTCTCATTCCACCATAAAACCTTATAGAAGATGATGAGATGTACACATGACAGCCAACTAGTTAAGACATAACCTTACTCCTAAATACAGCAAAACTATGGGTATGGCTTTCCAAACTCATGTGCACAAACATACACATGCACAGATACACATGCGCGCGCACACACACACGCACACACACACACACACACACACACACACACACACACACACACACACACACACACACACACACACACACACACACATTCACACACAAAAACACACACACAAAATACATAAAAAAACACACAATTTGTCTTTGGTCCTGTCAAGTCTGGCATATCACTGATTACAACGACTAAGGACTAGAAAGAACTACGTGCTTCAGATGTTTAGGCTTCTGAATAGATCAAAATGTAAACTTCCCGTTCCACATAAATTGGTTTACAATCAACATAATCAAATTACTTGTCTGTTTAGGGAAAGGTTCCACTTCCTGTAACTTGAAGGATAGGTGGAAAAAGTATTCGACTAATCCAGTTAGAATATGGATTACTGAAAATTGCTTGCTTCGCCCTTCAAGCAAAATCTTAACTCACTTCTAACAGCATCAAATAAAATCTACAGCTTTGTCACCTTAGAGCCCTTACAGGAATAACTCTATGTGTGTTTAAATGATAAAAAGACTACCTGTACAACCAAGGTGAAGTCCTCTTTTTCCTTGGCTCAGTTATATTTAAAATGCTAAAACTGGAATCCTTCCCATTTCTAGCAGCAACACTTTTTCTAAGAAAATCCATGTATAACCCTAGATCATATTACTTTAATATAGTACTTTGTGGTCACTACACAATAAACTCCATTGCAGTGACAATATATATGTTTTCATTTAGGACAGAGAATGCATGAACCACTTCCCTTTTCATTAAAAAACTACACTCATGCATTGATTTTTCATACCGTCTTCAAGACCATCTACTTAAGAAAGCACAGTGTAGATGTTTACTATTAACGGTACCAGATGGTGTGCCAGCCTCATCACTGCCAGTTGTAATGTCATATCCATCCCTCTATCAACAACTTCTTTTCCCCATTTTTGTAAATGGGGTTGGGGTGACACTTCAGCAGTGACAATCATTTAGAACCAAGGATTACACCACTGGATGTCTAGCCCTGCCACTGCTGTTCTTCTGCACCCCACACTCACACATGTGGCCTATTTACAATGCCCAATCCACCTAATTTAGTTAAACTGTATTTGGTCCATGTATACATTTTTTGTGTCAGTAGTTTTGTTTGTATTTTTCTTTCTCTCTCTTCCATTGTGAATGAGTTTTTGTCTCTCACTTTCTTTTCTTCCACATTATTAATTTGACTAATTTATCTGCAGCAAATTTTAGGCCTCATGTTTTATTCCATTTCAACTGTATAATCCCCTTGTTAAATTTTCTGCTTCTTCTTGAATGTACTACATTTAAAACTCCTGACTCAGAACATGGTGAGGTTTATAGGTAAATAATAGGCTAACTGCCCTTGTGGGCTATTTTAAGCCTAGCTAATTTATTTCCCTTCCAAAGTTGAAAATCAAGCTCTGTACCTTGTGTCTGTGCAGTAAACACCTTAACTAACACTCTAATATCAGTAATTTTAATTGAGTACATCCCCTGGGCTGAGCTTGCAACTGAAATGATAGGATTAATATTCCATCCCATTAAACAAACTTAAATAAATAAAAAAAAATAATAAACAGAACATAAAACATGGCAGGGTATAAACAATATAATCATAACACAATAAACATATTTTACCCAGAAGAAAATATGATTGTAGGTGAAGAAAATACTTAATAACCACAAACAATGTTTAAGGTACCATAATGTCAGTCTTAATATAAACTTCATTATAAGCGTCTGGAGTGTTTCTCCCCAGGCCTCTAATGAAAATTACCTTTGTTCCAAGTCAAACTTTCCCAGTTAACAAATGTTAAATAAATAAATAAATAAAATATACTTACTTTTTTACTCTCACTTTTGTGATCATCAGTGTCAGTCACTACTGCTGTGAACTTCTGCCAGGCACCACATCTCACTGCACTAGTCATCCTATAGTCCTTATGGTCATTTGGATGTGAAGCTCTTGCACTACGGCATTATTTTCCATAAGCCATAAAAGGATCATAGGCTGACAAAGAGTATCTAACTAATACAGAATTCTATACTACATGGAGGTTTTTGTCAGCACTATATGGAATTATTATCAGTGAATTCATGTAGAGCTTTATGGAAGCAAACAGTCAAACAGTTGGGGGGGGGGGTCTTGACTAAGGCTTAATATTGATCCTGTAAGCATGGGACCACTAGGTGTGGATAACTCGTTACTGTGTTGAGCCTCAGAGGAATAACCCCTCCCAGCATGCATCAGAAGAATAACTCAATAGGAAAAGTCAGCTGAGACCCTGATGTTAATTCTTTGCCAGGTCCTCACAATACATTCTGAGTATGTGGAATACCTTTGTTTACTTGCATAATATTATATCCATCCCTTGTTTTCACATGATACTATAAACAGCTTAGAACTTGGATAGAGTATTAAGCCCTCTTAAATTTAATATCGTGCACAGCACCTTGCACAGTACAGCTCAAAGCCACTGAGACCTCACAAGTAAAAAAAAATATGTCATACAGTCCAACAATAACTATATTATCACTGTTAAGAAAAAAAAAACTGTAAGATCTGACTCAATAAAACAGTCAAAAAGCAGTCAGAAAATCTGCAGATGCTTTTGTCACTTAGCTTGGTGTTACTCTGCCAGCTGAAGAAAGGTCAAACAATATAAATGAATAAGTAACATGCAAGTAATAATTACAAATATCATTGTGCAAACTGCTAAGGAGAAGCAGCGCAGTCATGTACTCAGTCTATGCCCTATCATGTGCAGATCAACAGTGAATACACACATCATATTGATGGGTAATAGCAACTGTTTCCAATGTTTCTAATTATGTCTCCATAGAATCCAATTTGATATTTTATTTTTTATGCTTCTTCCCATGGGCTCTATTTTTGGTGCTTTCTTTGTGGCTCAGAGGTATCTCAACTTTTGACAAGTTATTGAGACAAGTTTTAACTAGCACTAAAATACAAATTGCATGGGAAGTTTCTGTGCTTTTTTCTTTGCCTTCTGCCCCGTGTCTGCTGAATATCAAACCCTCTTTCAGTCAGACACTACATTTTCTGAGGGTGAAGGGCATCATCCAACCAGCTGTTAGGATGCTTTGTGCTCTTGCTGGCAACTTGACAATGACAGCATTTTATTGTTTTGCTTTTGGCCCAGCTTCACCCCTGATGATGATAAGAATACTTGTCCCACTGGAAGGAGTACCTATGGCCCTCAGTCCATGCATGCATGCAGGTATGCTCCCCTCCTGAGAATGGCCACCTTCACTGGCTCAGATGGCCATGCCCACATCTTCTTGGTACTGACTCCTAATACTATAATGGGCCTCCACTTTTTAGCCAAGATATTGTCATTAATGCAAAAGCATAAATGAGATGAGAAGTACCATCTACAACTACCCAGTATGGGCAAGCACATTTTCCCTACCTACAACATCAGGTGCCAGAGCCAGTATCCATACTCAGGTCACCTGTGCTCTTGTCAGGACTTTATCCTTCGATGCCACCAGTGAAGTATTACAAAGGATTTTGAAGTAGAAAAAGAAATGTATGATGCATTGATGGTTTTCCTAGCAAATCTTTTTGATTTACAGAATATTACCAAACATCATCTCACTACCCATGCCTGCAGGACAGAAAGAGACATGTAGATTAAGAGCTGCTTCAGATTTTGCAACCTTCCTTGATCAATTGATTTTAAAGCAGACTATGACTGATGGTGATACATGCCAGATGGTTCAATCACTTTGCTGAAAAGTTATTGCATGAATCCTCCATTACTTTGTTTTGTACAAAATGTCCTAGCAACTTTTGCAGTCTGAAACTGGTGGCTTTGATTTTGACCTTTAATTATCAGCTTATTTGGTTACTTAAAGCCATTGGCAGGTTATTCCTAAAACAAACCTGTTGCACCTCCACAGAGGCCTAGTAATTATTTATTTATTGTTTGTTGACCAGGTTAGTCCCGCTAGGCTAGTAGCCACTTTTCAGGAAAACTTGAAGTGGTATTTAATCTACTAGGATAAATTTGACCATAGCATCAGGGAACTGTCCTTACTCTTTTCAACAGGCATTGTGTGATCTTCTACATCATCCTGAGCTACCAGGCAGATGGGTCCTCAGTTCAGCATCTTACTCAAAGGATGATACACTCAGGAGTGCAGCACCTCTCTTATGCTGAGCTGTATTGTCAACAATCCATGAATTTGGTGTGGAACTAGATCCCACAGCCTTCTGCACCAGAGGTGAGTGTGCTCCACAGTGATGCCTTGAACCTATCATTTCTGACAGCTCTTCAAAGGGGATGGGGTCCACTTTTGACTTTGTAAAACAAGCTATTTACTGGCAAGGTTGAAAATCTTGAAATTGACCTGTTTCATTTGCTACATGGGATCTAATTAGGACTTTAAGGGTGTGTAGATCCTTTCTGTCATTAATAATGCTCTTCTGGTGCTCTGAACCACCTTAGTCACATTCTCATTTAAGAAGTTGAGCTACAACTTCGTCTCCTTAGTCAGCCGCTTTAAAACTAGAATTCCACGAGGTTCAGTTCTGGAACCGTTATTGTTCTCACTGTTTATCATTGACTTGCGTATTTAATTCCCTGACATTAAACTGATGATGCACACCAATGAAATACTGCTCCAGCAATCAAATAATAACCATTCTGAACTCCAAAACAAGCTCCTCAAAAACGTAATAAAGTTATTTAGGTGGTCATATTCCAAACAGATTACTAATAAACCACAAGAAAACTAATGTCCCCATTACACTTTACTCACCTAACTGACAATTTTATTCCACATGTACCCAAACAAAATACAACGGGCTTCTCCTGGACACTAGTCAAATAAAAATAACATAACTTAAACTTTGCTACAAAATATCTTCTCTCACCAAAAGTCCACTTAGCAATTACCAAAAATGTACTAACCCACAAACTTGAATATGGAATCCCATTCCTAATCATTCACTCAGTTCAAAACACTAGCAAAATACAAACAATTGAAAATAAAATCTGTAGATTTTTCATTGTTGCAGACCTATTTATATAAAATCACACTATCCTTAAGAATGAAAATGGCTTTCAGTTCATAGGTTCATAGGTAGGTACTAGGCTATTGGCCCTAGGCCTATATAAGTCTAGCCAAAAAGGTACCCTGACTTTCACCACCCAAGAAAATTATTTTCCTGTGCCCCTGTTGAGCAGAGCTACAGAGGTGATCCCCGAGGTGAATTTCCTATTTCTCATCCAATCATCAAGATTTTTCTTGAAGAGTGCTAATGAGGTGCTTTGTTTGATATAGATAGGTAGTTTGTTCCAGAGTATGGGAAGTCTCTGGGACAGGAATCTATCCCTCCAGCATGTTTATTGTGGTGACAAGGTTTAGGTATCTAGAGCATGTAGCTCGGAGGGATTGGGATTTCTTTAAGTAGAGCATGTCAAACAGCACTGGGTTTGACAAAGCTTTGTATGTTAGGCAGAGATCGCCTCTGAGAAGGCGATATGCGATGGAGTAAAGATGGAGTATTTTTAGACAGTCTGCGTAGGGCATCTGTTTGAAGCCGGTAATCCTCTTTTTGAGGTATTTCTGTGGCCATTCCAGTTGTTGTAGATGTCTTGTGAGGTACATACCAAAAGGGGTGTTGTACTGTATAATAGGTCTAATGAGTGATGAGTAGAGGGGAACAATGACCTCTTTTTTCCTGGATGAGAAAACTGTTGTGATGAGGTGTGCCACATAGAAGGATTTCCTGACTACTATGGTGATGTGATTATGAAAGGAGAGACTACTGTCCACCTGTGTCCCAAGGTTTCTTATCACACTTTCGGTGTTAAGTAGACTACCACCTATGTGATAGCTCATGGGTACAGAGTTTTTACCAAAGGGGATGGTAATGCATTTTTTGGCATTGAACTTGAGGCCATGGCTTTGACACCAGGCATCTGTCTCAGTGAGGCCCTTTTGTAGGATGTCCACATCGTTAGGAGTTTCAATTATGGCTCCTAGTTTGCAGTCATCTGAGAGCTTCATTAGCCAAAGACCTTCTGTGTTAGCCTGTACTTTAGAAAAGTAGATACCAAACAGGAGAGGACCCAGCACTGAACCTTGTGGTACCCCACTTGTCACTGGTCTGAAGTCAGATTTGGAGTCTGCTACTTTCACAGTGTGGGTTCTGTCAGTGAGCCAGTTGGAAACCCATCTTGTGACATAGGAATTTATACCTAGTTTAGTGAGTTTATCTATAATTCCAGAGTGGGGGATGGTGTCAAAAGCCTTGGCAAGATCTAGATAGGCCGTGTGAACCACGTTATCCTTGTCTACGGCTTTGGTGACTGCTTCAAAGAAGTCAATCAGGTTTAGGAGACATGATCTGCCTTTTACAAACCCAAACTGGGTGAGGTCCAGAGTTTGGAGATTACCAATGTCTTTGTTTATAAGTTCCATGACGATATATTCCATGGCCTTGCAGACCAGGCTCATTATGCTAATGGGGCTGTAGTTCCCATGGTCCGTGTTGGCTCCCCCTTTGTGGAGTGGGATAACCTTCAGTGTGCACCATTCAGTGGGCACAAAGCCTGAGGTAAGGCTATGATTGAACATGGTGCTTAGTTGGGGTGCCAGTTCATTCTGTAGTTCATGTAGAGCACAGCCTGGGATGTTGTCAGGTCCCTTGGATGCATACAGAGTGACTTTTCTCTTAAGCACCTTAATTTTCTAAGTCCTGAAACACATGTACTGCCCTCCACTTAAAAGGGAACTTCCTGTGTCATATGCCACATATTAACTAAGAAGCTCATAGGGAAATTCTCTCACTCTAATAGACCATAATACACAACTGCACTGGGCAAAATAGCTTTTTCAAGGCTGGGAGCAGCAACTTGAAACCATTTGCCATCTTTTTGTAGAAATCTTAAATGCATGAAGAACTTCAAGAAATCACAGAAACAGCAGCTAAGAGATGAACAGCAGATGCTTTACAGACAATGGCTAATTACAGAATACAAGGAACAATAGCTACGTCTCAACCTATCTAATCTCCAAACAAAGTTAAGTATTCATACATTTCAAACATTGAAGTGTAATCAATGAACTGTTGTAAATATTAACTCATATCTTCTCCTACACTATAAGTGAAAGCTTCACTAGATAGTGACCGTGCCTCCAAAATACCACATGCCGTATTATGAAATATTTTTTATTGATGAAAATGTCTCTATTTGTATATCATCCTTTGCTATGTATTTAAGTTATATTGACTATGTTATATGCTCATATTTCGAGTGTTTTATTCATCTCAATGTAGTGATGTAATTGTGTTTTGTTGAGAATACTACACAAGTGTTTAAATTTTATTTGTGTTTTAAATGTACTCCTTTTGTCATGCTTGTACAAGCCACAGTTGTGATTGAAAAGTGTCAACTGATTAATGTACCCACCAGTCATCAAATAATACATAAATAAAAATGAATATTTTAATAAAGGGAAAGACAAAAATATGTCTAAGCTGAACATTACTCAGACTGCTGCAAGTAAATAATTAGCCAGTGATGAACAGGAAGTGTTTGTTTTTTTCATCCAGAACAGATGTGCCTACGTGCCCATTGCAGAAATCACTGAGGATAGCAGATCATCAGCGAAGTCAAGAAAGAAACCCCCAGCAAATCACAAGTACATACCATCAACAGACAATGTTACAAGGTAATTGAAGAGTTGGGGGTTATCAGAGTCAGAACCAAATGAGCCAACACAGAACACAGGCAGACGATGAAGTGAACAGGAAAAGGCAACTGCAGTCCAAAAGAGTAAACCATCATTCTCTCTCGAAGACATTTTTATTGGTGGCAGGGATTCTAAGTAGTGGTTATTATGAGTTTAAAAAAGTCAATTGGACCCCAAGAGTGGTAAAATCTGGGTCTATATTAGAACACTGAACTTTCAAAATTTCGAGTGTTCTAATATCGACCCGTTTTCAGCGAACGCTGAAAATATCAAAGAAACAGAAAACCGATTTTTTTCCCTAGGGAAAGAATTCGGTTGTCTGTTTCTGTTGCTTCGGTATTTTCAGCACTGTTGTGGAAAGTTACGGGTCGGGTTCAGGTAAGTGTGCGATTGTGTGGACAGGAGGGTTAGGGCGGGGTAGGTGAGTTAAGGTTAGGGTGTGCGTGAGGTGACTGTGCGATAGTGACGGACCTTAGGGTTAGGGTTTGGGTTAAGGTAAGTGGATAGTTAGTGATATATGTATAGCTTAGTGTACGGTTAGGTGTAAGAGTTTAGGTGTATGTGTGTGGATTGCTATTTGTTTGGTGTGCTTGTGTTGTATGTATGTGTTTTGGAACAGCAATTTTTTTTCCCTAGAAAAAATACACTATTCTGTATGTTCGCTGTTTTGAATTTTCGATTAATAGGGTTCGATATTAGAACACTCGAAATTTTGAAAGTTCGGTGTTCTAACATAGACCCTAAAATCTGTGGAAGTACTTCTTTTAAGCAAAGGGTGGCCATTTTTTTCTTTCCCCAAAGAGTTAATCAAGAGAAGCCATTACTTTTTAAAAAATAATGTATACTCATAAATTAAATGTAAAATGTTTCTTTAATGACTTTGAGAATACTGTTGCAAAAATCTGATGAAACAGAATATATTTAAACTCTCATTATTGTCAACAGCATTCAAAAATATTTAGAAATACGAAATTAGGCAGTTATTAGAGAGTCTATCAGACTGTAAATTCCATACCATGACTTCTGTAGAAAAATCCTTGCATGTGCATCAAAATGGTCACGATATTAGACTTCAGAAAGCTGATAGGGATGACACTTACAATGATTATGATGTGAAAATGGGGAAAATCATGGCTGAGTTTATAAAATATCTTAATGTGCCTAAATATAGCATTACTTATGAATAGCTATTTGAAGGCTAATAACTACAGAAGCTGCTGATTATTTATAAATTGAACATTCAAGCTACAATAAAACGTTTGGTATATGTAAAGTACATACATGTCTTGATGACCCACTATGATGACTGGTAGTTGTTTCAGTTAGATATACAACTGATGATACATTAATTTTTATATAATATATTAATAAAGAAGTAGTTTAGTTGCTACCATGAATTTATATCAATTCATGTGATATTTTGGCAAACAATGGCAAATGTTAGCCTAACTTCAGATGACAGTTTTGCAATTTATATTGAGTACATAGAGAAAATCAGTAAAGTGAGATTATTAATAAGGATTTTAGATGTTTCCTTAAGTGACAATTTTATGAGGCATAATGGTAGTAACTGGTGTAGCAATGGGTACCAAAATTAACCTCAGTTTTCGTAATTTGTTTATGTCTAGAGGGAGAAGCCTACATTAAATTACATGGTTCATAAACAACGTCAACGCGTAGTTACACTGTATCAGTGATATTTCATTTCTATGGTATGATTTTTTATTTATTATTTTTTCACCAGGAAAGTCCAACTGAGATAGAGCCCATTTTCAGCAGACACATGTCTGTGGAATGGGGGAGGAAACCAGAGCACCCAGAGGAAATCCACATGAACGTAAGGACGACATGCAAACTCTGCACATAAGGCACCACAGCCAGGAATCAAACTGGAGAACCTCTTCCTGTGAGGCAATAATGCTGATTGCTGCACTACTGCACTGCCCATATGTGATGTAAAGGTAAAAGTTATGTGTGTTTTTTTATTATTTTAATTCTGGTGTAGAACATTTAAGGTATAAGTTTCCCTTTAATAAAACAGTAGCTAAAATATAGGCCAGCAATAATTTTAAAATGACAATTTATGAAAAGCACATTATATATAATGGTTTGTTAAAATATATAGCATTATCTAGGGACAAATTAGTATGTGGAGAATGTAGTGTGCTAGTGATGCGGCTTGTGTTGAAGAAAGTTTCTTACTGATACATAGATTCACAGACAGAGGTTACCCCATGGGGTTATTCATTCTAAAATTGAAAAGTGAGCAGTTAGATGGATAATTTATATAGATATGGACTTTTAATGAATGCTGCAGATTCTAATAGTAGGCTAACCGAAATTATTAAGACAATGGAAATTGTTTTGTCATACAGACTAGAAAATTATACAGCTAAACACTTTGTTAAGAACAGCTGGGAATGTCTTAATGGGTAGAGTAGCATAGGAAAGTCATTGAGAGACTTCAGTATATGAATACAATAGATGGAAACTTTGAAGAATTATTTATTGTAAAAATTAGTGTGAGACAACTGAATGAAATGTCAGCAGTTTACTACTTTTGGGGGACTGTCAAGAATGTCAATGTGTTAACCAAGAGAATGAATATTGTATCATAAAAAGTAGAAGGTACAAAAGACCTGTTTTTTACATGTCAGTGTACTTATGTGATCTATGTTACTATGTGCCTACCATGCTCATCCTTTTATATGGGCAAGACTGTGTGCAGGTTACAAAATATAATAAATGAACAATGCCATGCACTGTACATGTTGCTTCCATTGTACCGAGAGCTTTCTATGTGGCCCACCTCATAAGTAAGGATATCTCATCCAGGGAAAAACAGGTCATAAGAGCCCTATATTCTTTCCTTATAAGGCCAATTATTGAGTACAATGCCCCCTTCAGCATGTACCTCACAAAGCACATGCAGCAGCTGGAGAGATCCCAGAGGTTCCTCAACAGGAGAATCCAGGGTCTCAAACACCTACCCTACACAGATAGGCTAAAAGCCCTGTCCCTCTCCTCAGTGTCATACAGACTCCTCAGAGGTGACCTCTGTTTGGCATACAAAGTAATCTCAGACCCTGCCTTGATGGGACTATTGCTTATTCACAAGTCAAGCGCCACTCGAGCAACCCATACAGTGACCTCAACCTGGTCTGTGATAGCAGTAGTACTTGTTGGCAGGATAGATTTGTGTCCCAGAGACTCCCCCATCTGTGGAATAGACTCCCTCTCCACATCAAACATAGTACCTCATTATCCCTTTTTAAGAGCAACCTGGATAACTGGATGGGAAATAGAAAATACATGCCTGAGATTCCACCTGTGTCCCTGCTGGACAGGGGCTCTGGTGCTGACTTGTCTAAACATGGGCTAAACTCTTGGCTAGGCGTATAAGGGCCAAAGGACCAATAGCCTATTAACCTCCTATGATCCTGTGATCCTATGGACAATTAAATGAAGGCCTTATATAGGACATCAAAGGTTGGAAGTCAATGTGGTAAGTTTTATTTCTCTACTTTGTATTCTATGCTTATTATATGAAAAATGATTAAAAAGATTGTGATTTTGACAATAAGCTTCAGTTGAAGGAGTATTTATGACCAATTAAGTTAGCTTAAAACCAGGAGGCTTGCTCAAGTCAGTGCCCGTTGGTCCTTGGCTACTCTAAAGACAAGAATACTACAGAGTAGGAGGAGGAGAAAATCAAAAATCCCCTTTCCATCCGAGTTCCTGCAAGATAAATGCACTATAAGGATTGTATCAGCTTTCTAGGATGAGGCCTGCAGTACGGAAGTGGTGAGAGCATGCTCTTTCTCATGACAGCTACCTGATTTTGAGTTTCTGTGAGGGATATGAGTGCTAGATTTTGGTTGTTGGTGGCTGGATTTTGAAAGGCCAGTTTCTGTGGGGACATAGTACTACACACTTTAAATGCAAGGATCCTTTAGGGCAGCCCAGTGGTGCAGCAGTTATCATTGTCACCTCATAGCAAGAGGTTCTCCAGTTTAACTCTTGGCTGGGGTGCCTTCTGTGTGGCGCTTGTATGTCCTCCCTGTGTTTATGCTGGCTTATTATGGGTGTTCTGGTTTTTTCTCACATTCCAAAGACATGCAGTAGGTGGATTTGGATACTCTAAACTGGCTCTATGTATGAATGAGCATGCATCTGTATGGTGTGGAAGAACAGCTGCAGCAGGACTAGCCATCTGGTGGTGTGATCACTGACTCTAGATGATGGTTGCTGTTGATGTGTCATCTCAACCCCATGTTTATAAAATGGGAATAAGATGAATATGGATGGATGGGTTGTTCAATTTTGAGTATTGTTTTGCAACCAGATTTAATTCTACTGGTATCAAAAAAAAAAAAAACATAGTCTACAACAGGTAAAGCAAGCTTAAAAAAAGGAAACTTTAAACATGGAGCAAGTTATTGTTGGGAGTTGACATAATGATTAAGGCATTTACCTCAAAGACCTGGTGCTGCGGTAGCTTTGTCGCCTCACAGTAAGACACTGTCCAGTTCGATTCTCAGCTAGAGCGTCTTCTGCATGGAGACATGTGTGAATGGGCGTACCTTCACTGAAGGTTGTGCATCAGGGATGGTAACTCAGCATGTAAAAATCAACTACCAATCATTAGCGGACCGGAGTTCTGCTGTGGCAACCCCTAACCGGGAAAAGCCGTAAGACACAACAACAACCTCAAAGACCCAAGTTACAGTGATTTTTCCACACCTTGGGAAGTATTTCTGGGCTTAAAAATGAGTCATTAGTGTAGTAAACATCAATGAAAATATGCTTTTTTTTTGAAGATGAAGAATTGAATAACAGTTAAGATGCTTGCCTCACAGATACAAGGTACAGGGTTTGATTCTAACCTTTGGTCATTAGGTTATTGGCTAGATATGTAATAGTCTGCAGACTGACTTCCTAATACTTACTTATGACCCTGTATATGGCAATGGTTCCCAGATACCAACAAACTTTATTAAATCCTCTGGTGCCTCAGCACTGCTTTCAGATGAGTTCAAGTTTTTTTCATCAAAAAACACTGACTTACAGACGTTATCAACCAAAAAAATATTCAATCAGTTTAATGACTATTAAACTAATGAAACTTATAGAACTAAATTAGATACTTCCAATTACATTTCTTATTCATTCTGCTAGGGAACAATGCATTATACTTTATACATGAATTAAAACCAAATCTCAAATATACAAATTCAAGAAAAGTCATTTTTAATCAAAATTGCTATTGTGATAATCCCAAAAATGCATTGCTACAGGACTTTCCACCCTAGCTGTCCTTATGTCTCATATATCCCTCATTCTTCATTTAAATGTTCATTTAATTTCTCCTATATACATTAAATTAAATGGACACTTTAAGGCATAAATTAGACCCTCTGTATTACATGTATATCTTTAATTTTGGTACAGATTTAGTATTGTTCGTTCTTTCAAAATCTTGTTACATATTTACCAGTACTGCAATTTCTGCAGGGGTAAGTGCCCCTTTTCTCTCTTAGTGTTAATATAATATTGTCATGAGTTTGTTTATACCAATGAACTATTAAAAGATCTCCTATATTACATCCATATTTAATTAAATTTTAAGACTAACATATAATGTATCATCAAGAAATATTATTTTCATTTAAAACGTCCCAGTATGTTTTAACCATCTTCACTCCTATGTAAAGATTATGGAACAGAGATCATCTCAGACCTCATTTTTCTGAACATTGAAAATCTTATAACTCTGGACCCACATCAATTTAGCATGACAAATGAAGGTAAAGCATCTTTACCCTCATCAATGTGTTTGAAAAAGTAACTGAAGGAGTGTATAGAGGTCATGAGGTGCATACAGCATATCTGGACCTGGCCAAGGACTTTGGCACTATTCTTCATGTAGGCATTATTGACAGGCTTGTACAACTGAATATAAATCCTTATGTTCTATGTTTAATAGCTAATTGGTTGTGTGTCAGAACCCATGTGGTTAAAGTCACAGGTACAACTTCTAAAAGGAAAAAAGTTGCCAGTGATGTACCATAGGGATCAGTGTTGGGCCCTCTCCTATTTGGTATCTGTTTCTCAGACACTCAGGCTATTACACCTGCCTATGATTATCTAAGTTGGCAAGTTCATAGGTTCATAAGTTCATAGTTTCATACTAGGCTATCTGCCCTAGGACATTTATAAGCCTAGCCAGAGTGTGTTTGGCTTTCGCCACCCATTTTAAATTAATTTTGCTATGCCCTTTTTCGAGGTTAGTATATTAAGCCTCTGTCTAACAGTGACACAAAAGTGATACCCGGGGTAAACCTACGATCTCCCATCCACTCATCAAGATTCCTCTTGAAGAGAGTCAATGAGGGACTCTGCCTAACCTGGGCTGGGATTTTATTCCAGAGTGAAGGGAGCCTCTGGGTTATGCATCTGTCCCTCCAGCATGTCCTATTTATTTCAGTGCTGAGGTTCAAGTCTCTCGAGCGCGTAGCTCGATGGAATTTGGATTTTCTGAGGTGCAGCATGTCCATTAATTCCGGGTTGGACATGGCTTTATACGTCAGGCACAGATCGCTTCTGAGCTGGCGGTATGCCACTGAGTAGAGCTGGAGTTTCTTTAACCGGGCAGCATATGGCATCTGTTTGAGCCCTTTGATCCTCTTGGTGAGGTACTTTTGGGGTCTTTCCAGTTGCTGCAGGTGTCTGGTAAGGTACATCCCAAAAGGGGCATTGTACTCAATTATGGGCCTGATGAGGGATGAGTAAAGAGGCACGATGACCTCCTCTGATCTAGATGTGAATCCCTTCATGATTAGGTGGGCTATATAAAATGTTTTTCTAACCGCTTTGGCCACGTGGTTGTCAAATGAGAGATTGCTATCAACTTGGGTCCCCAGGTCCCTAATTACTTCTTCTGTACTTAATGGATTACCACCTATGTGGTAATTTGTGGGCACTTTGTTTTTGCCAAAGGGAATGACTATACACTTTTTGGCGTTTAGCTTGAGGCCATGGCTCTGGCACCAGTTGTCTGTTTCTATGAGGCCCTTTTGGAGGATGCTTGTGTCAGCTGGAGTGTCGATTATGGCGCCCAGTTTGCAGTCATCTGCAAACTTGGTCAGCCACAGTCCTTCCATGTTGGCCTGCACCTCCGAGAAATATATACCGAACAAGAGAGGTCCCAGGACTGAGCCTTGTGGGATGCCACTTGTAACTGGTTTGGAGTCTGACATGGCTCCAGCAATTCTAAACATGTGGGTTCTGTCCTTGAGCCAGTTTGCAACCCATCTAGTGACATAGGGGGTTTATATTTAAGCTGGTGAGCTTATCTATAATGCCCGAGTGGGGTATTGTATCGAAGGCTTTTGCGAGGTCTAGGTAGGCTGTGTGGACCACCTTCCCATCGTCAATGGCCTTGGTGACTGTTTCAAAGAAATCAACCAGGTTTAAGAGGCAGGATCTGCCCTTAACAAAGCCGAACTGGGTAGGATCCAGTGTCTGTAGGTCCCCAATATCTTTACTTATGAGGTCCATGATGATCCTTTCCATAGCTTTGCAGACCAAGGTAGTCAGGCTTATGGGGCGATAGTTTCCAGGATCTGTTGAGGCACCCCCTTTGTGGAGAGGGACCACTGTTGCTGTACACCACACTTTGGGTACATATCCTGTAGTAAGGTTGAGATTGAACAGTAGTTTTATGTCTGGGTTTATCTCTTCTTGGAGTTCATGTAGGACGCAGCACAGGACACCATCTGGTCCCATTGATGCTGTGTTTTTTGCTTTGGAGAGGGCAGCTCTTACCTGAGCATCTGAGATGTCAGGGGGGCAGCACTCTGCTGGGATAGATATTTGCCCTTTTGGTGGGGAGGGGGGGGAGAAGTTTGCGCTGAACCTGTCAGATAGGATGTTGGCAATGTCTGTGGGATTGGTGCATTTTTTGTCATTTTGGACTAAATTCTGAACATATCTGGGAATTCACACCCAGGTTCCTAACATCACTAAAGAAAGCCTTGTGATTATCCTTAGTGTTCTGTGCAATTTTTCTCTCGAAGCTTGCCTTAGACGATTTTATAAGTGCCCATAGTTTTTTGCTAATACTGATCAGAGATGCCTTCCTTTTTTGGGAATTTGCTCTATCATGTAGTAGTTTCCTCCTTCTATTGTATAGTTTGTTTATGGCTGGGGTCCACCAGACAGGACGTCTGCCTTTGGAGGATTGGGACTTGGTTTTATTTGGGATTGCATGATCCATGCATTCCTGAAGGTGTTCATAGAATGCGTTTATAAAGGATTCTGCAGTCTGCGCCGTGTTTTCCACAGGCCCGGGGGCTTTGAAGGATTCCACCTCAGTTTTGAGGAGTGTGAAATTTGCATTAGAGAAGTTTTTCACTATGGTTTTCAGGCCTGGGGGTGGAGTCGGGATGTAAATATCCAGTGAGATTAGTTTATGGTCTGATCTCACCAATGAGGGATAAACTTCTGGTCTGGAGCATAGAGTCCCCATGTTGGTGATGATCAGGTCCAGTATGTTTTCCCCTCTTGTGGGAGTGGTAACAAGTTGTTCCATAGCATTTGAGTTTATAAATTCTAGGAACCTTTGGGCTAGGGTGTTGGAGCTAGAGTAATGCTCCCAGTCTATGTTTGGGTAGTTGAAGTCGCCCAATATAATGGTGTTTGGAGAGACCTTCATATTTTCCAGTGTTCTCAGGAAGGCCGATTGGGGTTCCTGGGTTTGGGAGGGTGGTCTGTAGCAGGCTATAAACTGGAAGGCAGTTTTACTCACTGTTAGTTGCACATGGATAGTCTCTGATGCTTCGTGCTGTGCCACCAACCTGGAGGTGTGGGCATCTTTGACGAATATTTATACTCCCCCTCCTTTTGTGGTTCGGTCCAAGTTTTGGGGCAGAAAAGCATGGTATGAGGTATAACCTGGTAGTGCTGGGGTGCTCTCGGGAGCCTTGAACCAGGTTTCTGTTACTGCACAGATATCGATGTTCTCCATGCTAAGGAGAGTTTCGAGTGCGTGCATCTTGAGGTTTAGACTTCTGGCGTTGGAGTAGCATTACTCTTAGTTTCTTATCCCTTGTGATACCTATGGAGGTGGGTTTGTCTTTTGAGCCTTCCCTAAAAATGGCACTATGGGGGTAGCAAGAGCCTTTGCCAATATCTGAAAGCCCAGGGGTGACAGGTGCAAGCCGTCCCTCGCGAAGCATCGTGGCTTGTCGAGCATGTCATCCCAGGCTGACAGGCATTGGATCCCCTTTGAATGACAACAATACTTAAGCCAATTGTTGAAATTGATCATCTTGTCTTCATATTGTGGCATCATTCTTGGTGAGGGTAAGATGCTACTCAAGGTCAGGATCATACCGGCCTGGCTACATGCTCAGAGAGCTCCTCTATGTCTCTTTTCATGTAGTCCAGGGAGGTACGTCTCAGGTCATTCACACCAACATGGACAATGACTGAGTCATATTTGTACTTGCCTTGGAGTGACCTGAGTGCTTGTGTTATGTGGCGGATCCTAGCGCCCGACAGGCAGCTCACCATGACCTTCTCCCTGTTCAGCCTGGTGAGCAGGACGTCAGTGTGCCTGACGATAGAGTCACCTATTACAAGTGTATCAGGTGTGTTGTTTAGCCATAAGGGCTGTGACTGTTCGGCACACTGGCTTTGTGAGCTATGTGTTGCACGTGTTTTGTTTTGGGGTAGCAGTTGCTTGGTTGTCTGCTTTGGAGCTCTCTCCTGCTTAGGCAGATTTTTATTTAGAGCCTCCGAGTATGTTTTTGTGTGTTTATGTGTTTGGTTTACTGTCGTGGTAGGTCTATGTGAGACTGGAATTGTAGTGAGTGTGGTTTCCTTCTCCTCCTGACTGGTTTTGCCAGTACTGAGTTGAGAGAGCTTAGCCTCCAGTATGGCTATATGGTTGCATTTCTCACATGTGTTGGAATTTGTTGGGAGGAGGAGAGGGTTGTCTGTGTACATGAGGCAGTTGTAACATTGCCTCAAGATTCCCAGATTCACCAGCTGGACCGGAGAGGAGATTGACAACTGACCTTTGGACATGCTAGAATAGTATTGGGAATTCCTTTATAATTGAATAAAAAGGGCTAATGGGGAACAAGGTACTCAAGGAGAGTTTGTGAGGGTGTAGTGCTTTTAATTTTTTAGTGCTGATTTATATAATTGCTTTAGTGAGCAAGTGCCACGTTACTTAAATGCAATGTGTTACAGGTAACTTAAATGCAAAAACAACAAACAGTAACTTTCTTTCAAGTGAAACAAGGAAATAAGTACAGTAAGCAATGCAGATATCACTAGGTATCCACAGAAGCGCTGAAAAGCCACGGTTTAGGTGGAATTAGCATTTCAGGGAAATAACAAGCAAACAAACAACAAGCATACAAACAAAGCTAGATTCATCAGGCCTGGATCTAGTCTATGCTACAGCAAACAAGGTGTACCAATTTCAGTAAGAAACAGTTCAAATATGCAGGCACTATAAGCCTTTAACCAGAAATTCCCAGCACAGAAGGGCAGAGTCCAGCCTCTCCTCCCACAAGAGTGCAGACCACGAACCTTCTTAATGTAAAATAACTGGCCTGAAGCCCAAGTGCTTAAACCAGAACTAATACACTTTTAGAATAACAGACACTGAGCCCTCAATCAGCAGTTCCCAACTTAGAAGGATGTAAGCTACCTGTCCTGCCACCGCAGTGCAGGCCACAAACCTTCCTAATGTAAAACAACTGGTCTGAAGCCCAAGTGCTTAATCCAAAAGACTTAGAATGATAGCTACACTTTAATCAAGTTACTACCAAGCAGTAATAAATACAAAGGTGCCACATCAATTTAGCATGACAAATGAAGGTAATAAATACAAAGGTGACTGTAAATTGGGTGCTGCTGTTTGATCTTCCACTGACTTAGGATTGCGTCAATATGGGTCAGACCATGGTAGCAATTGGTATAAAAGCAAAAGTCTTAAATTAAAAATGACAAAATGTAGCATAGTTCATGTTGGTAAACAATACATTTTCACATGCTATATATGTGACACATTCCTCTAATCAGACACTGTAGTAAGAGATCTAGGCACTGTAGGTGATGTGTCCTTGCATTTTGACTATTTTGACCAACATATCTCCACAGTAGTCTGGAAAGTAGTTTTATGTGGCATATTTAATTTCCAAGAGCATGTCCATAGATCCTTAGGAATCTTAATTCCCATTTATTCATGTCTTATCAGACCAATTACTGAATATAATGCACTTTTGTATGCATTTGCATAAAGCAGTTCTCTCAGTGTTTCTTATATTTCTGTGTTTAGCCTTTTGAGCCATAAAAGATCCACTCTTCTTTGACCTCTTATTCCTACACAGAAGTAATGGTACCTGAAATATCCAGTTAAATGAGCTAAACATTTATCAGTAGATAAATAAGGCATGTCATAGTGTTAGATTCATAACTGGATGCACCCATGACCGTTTGAACACATTTCCACTGCACGCATGTATTTATTGCGAGGTTCACTAGTTTTGTTGTAGTGATTGGTAGGGTTTACGTAGTGAGTGGATGTATTTTTATTTACAGTATGGATGTTGGGGGATCACTGTTACTGCGGTTTTCAAAATGCAGTGACTGCGATCCTGTTTTCATAGATTTCTCCCTATGCTGAGGTGGTACAATTATGAAGATGATATATAAAATTCTGAGTTGTAGCAGGCAGGCCCTCTGCAAAAAATGGTCATTGGTGGTGCTTCGTTTATTTTATTTTATTTTTTTATGTTTTACTGTGAGGGCTTAGGTTTGCAGGAGGATGCCCTTTTTCTGTTTGGATTTTTGAATGTTCCTGGTTTCATGCATTTAATCTTTTATTTTCATTCTTATGAGGTCTACCCTTTGCAGTGTTTGATATTTCATGACATAACTGTTTAACTTATTTGTTCTATGTACTCTGACTGCACTATGACTTATATATACTTTCTTTTCTATTTCAAAATATATTTTCTGTTACATAGGCACAGTGTATCAGCTGCTCCGGTAACGTTATATTTCTGTATGCAGTGGTTACAAACCAACTTGAACAAATACATACATGAATGTGCCAGAGTCCAAAGATCATTATGCTATACAAAATTGACTTACATTAATTATTAAAAAAAATCCAAGTAATTCTAATTAAACACCTTTGCATCTTTCATGATGCAAAATGGTAACACTAGCTTGGTTAATGTGCAACCAAGACTAAGGGATTCAGACCAAGTCTGCAGGTATGCTGTAGCTATATAGCGTACTATGTGATGTCAATGTGAATTCTACAACAGGAGTAAAGTTACAAAAGTCACATGAATAAAGTTTTGGTAACTCTCATTTGATCAGTTTTTTTCTCTCTTTTTGACTGAATCAGCATTACCATATTGTTTTACTGGCACCATTAGGTAGAAATACAGCATCTAAGCCATTTATGTTCATAACAGACACATGGTTTATACTAGTTATTTAAGAGCTTTGGTTGTAATTTAATGTCTTATACATATTTTTATAATTTAATAAATGGAAATAACAGGAAAACCATCTGGAAGTCCTTCAAATAGGTAACAGTGCAACTCTGCTCTATGCATAGAGATATATTACATATATTTACAATAATGAGAGGTCGGTCAATTTGCTGCAAAGCAGACAAAATATCATTGTACAAAATCAGAGGTGGTCAGTTTCTGAAGACCCTTTATATACAGCTGTATAACAGAACTATACCAGCTATCTTGAATGGTACTAGGATAATCGTATAGTTTTGTATTGCAGGTATTTCTGATAAAATGCTATAGCATGGCTTATAAACTGTAATGTTTTCTTTCTACTGATGTTTCAGAAATAATATTCATAATCCATGCCATATGTTCAATGCCAGTGTATGCATTCCCCAGTGTTTTAGTCCTACTTAAATTTTCTCTGAATATTCTCCAAATGTTCACCAGTCTTTTTACTTAGTTCTTATTTTCTCAACTTTCTTCCTTATCGATTAGTCTCTAAATAGGCATATGCTTCCTAGCCAAAGGCTCATTTGCACATTATGATGTCCTAACATTCACTGTTGCAGTATTCTTAACATATGGGATTCCCTGCCGTGGAACCCAGATGTCCGACCAGTCTACCAAAGACTACTGTTGCTTTAAGATATGCTGAACATCAGCAAAATGCTCCTTGCGTAGTGTAGGGCATAAAGGTAATGTACAGGCCTACCATAATCAGAACTTCTTTGCTGCCAGTCCAAACATATCATTTCACCATCAGTCTGTTTATCTGCATCCATTTTCCACCAGTTTGATGCATTTTCTTTCTGCAGTGACTACCTATGCCTGTTTGCTGACTTATACCAGATGCAAATAAGTGCCCTGTTTTTTTTTCCCTTGCTTTTGTGCGCTCTTTGAGGTTAATGTCATCCAGGAAGGGTAAGGTAAATGCCAGTGTGGGAGACAGATTTCCCATAACGACTGCCATTATGTGTCTTATTTGCCTAGGAGCTTCTCATGACCATACATCTTGTTCAGTTTGTCAAGCATTTTTACCAAAAACCCCTTGCAGTAGACTTTCTTCCATTTACTTGCATCATAAAAACCAGCGTCTTAAGCTTCCCACTATGGATACAACGGAAGGAGTCTCTTGCCCCAAGGGTTAGCTGTTAGAGTAGAAGAAGGTTAAAAAGGTACAACTCGAATCTTCTACTGTCCAGCCTCTGCCAGGTGTTCTTCCCATGGTCATTACAAGTCCGGGGGCTCACCCACTGTGTTGTCGGACTTCTCTGCCATAACCCTGCTGGAGACCGGTGAAGATCCGGCTGGCAGCACATCTAAAGAGGCTTTGCAAGTGTTCATAGGTTCATAGGTAGGTACTAGGCTATTGACCCTAGGGCCTATATAAACCTAGCCAAAAAGGTACCCTGGCTTTCGCCACCCAAGAAAATTATTTTCCTGTGCCCCTGTCAAGCAGAGCCACAGAGGTGATCCCCGGGTAAATTTCCTATTTCCCATCCAATTGTCAATATTTTTCTTGAAGAGTGCTAATGAGGAGCTTTGTTTGATATAGATAGGTAGTTTGTTGCAGGGTATGGGAAGTCTCTGGGACAGGAATCTATCCCTCCAGTATGTTCTGTTTATTGTGGTGACAAGGTTTAGGTCCCTAGGGCATGTAGCTCAGAGGGATTGGGATTTCTTTAAGTGGAGCATAGGTTCATAGGTTCATACTAGGCTATCTGCCCTAAGGCATTTATAAGCCTAGCCAGAGTATGTTTGGCTTTCGCCACCCATTTTAAATTAATTTTGCTATGCCCTTTTTTGAGGTTAGTATACTGTGCCTCTGTCTAACAGTGGCACAGAAGTGATACCCGGGGTAAACCTATGATCTCCCATCCACTCATCAAGATTCCTCTTGAAGAGAGTCAATGGGGGACTCTGCCTAACCTGAACTGGGATTTTATTCCAGAGTGAAGGGAGCCTCTGGGTTATGAATCTGTCCCTCCAGCATGTCCTATTTATTTCAGTGCTGAGGTTCAAGTCTCTCGAGCGTGTAGCTCGATGGGATTTGGATTTTTTGAGGTGCAACATGTCCCTTACTTCCGGGTTGGATATGGCTTTATACGTCAGGCACAGGTCACCTCTGAGCAGGCAGTATGCCACTGAATAGAGCTGGAGTTTCTTTAACCGGGCAGCATATGGCATCTGTTTGAGACCTTTGATCCTCTTGGTGAGGTAGTTTTGGGGTCTTTCCAGTTGCTGCAGGTGTTTGGTAAGGTACATCCCAAAAGGGGCATTGTACTCGATTATGGGCCTGATAAGGGATGAGTAAAGAGGCACAATGACCTCCCCTAATCTAGATGTGAATCCCTTCATGATTAGATGGGCTATATAAAATGTGTTTCTAACCACTTTGGCCACGTGGTTGTCAAATGAGAGATTGCTATCAACTTGGTTCCCCAGGTCCCTAATTACTTCTTCTGTACTTAATGGATTACCACCTATGTGGTAATTTGTGGGCACTTTGTTTTTGCCAAAGGGGATGACTATACACTTTTTGGCATTTAGCTTGAGGCCATGACTCTGGCACCAGTTGTCTGTTTCTATGAGGCCCTTTTGGAGGATGCTTGTGTTGGCTGGAGAGTCGATTATGGTGCCCAGTTTGCAGTCATCTGCAAACTTGGTCAGCCACAGTCCTTCCGTGTTGGCCTGTACCACCGAGGAATATATACCGAACAAGAGAGGTCCCAGGACTGAGCCTTGTGGGATGCCACTTGTAACTGGTTTGGAGTCTGACATGGCTCCAGCAATTCTAACCATGTGGGTTCTGTCCTTGTGCCAGTTTGTAACCCATCTAGTGACATAAGGGTTTATATCCAAGCTGGTGAGCTTATCTATAATGCCTGAGTGGGGTATTGTATCGAAGGCTTTTGCGAGGTCCAGGTAGGCTGTGTGGACCACCTTCCCTTCATCAATGGCCTTGGTGACTGTTTAAAGAAGTCGACCAGGTTTAAGAGGCAGGATCTGCCCTTAACAAAGCCAAACTGGGTAGGATCCAGTGTCTGTAGGTCCCCAATATCTTTATTTATGAGGTCCATGATGATTCTTTCCATAGCTTTGCAGACCAAGCTAGTCAGACTTATGGGGAGATAGTTTCCAGGGTTCGTTGAGGTACCACCTTTGTGGAGAGGGCCCACTGTTGCTGTACGCCATTCTTTGGGTACATATCCTGTAGTAAGGCTGAGACTGAACAGTAGTTTTATGTTTGGGTTTAGCTCTTCTTGGAGTTCATGTAGGACGCAGCCCGGGACACCGTCTGGTCCCATTGATGCTGTGTTTTTTGCTTTGGAGAGGGCAGCTTTTACCTGAGCATCTGAGATGTCAGGGGGGCAGCACTCTGCTGGGATAGATATTTGCCTTTTTGGCGGGGGGGGGGTGGGCAGTTTGTACTGAACCTGTCAGCTAGGATGTTGGCAATGTCTGTGGGTTCGGTGTATTTTATGTCATTTTGGACTAATTCTGAGCATATCTGGGAATTCCCACCCAGGTTCCTAACATTACTAAAGAAAGCCTTGTGATTATCCTTAGTGTCCTGTGCAATTTTTCTCTCGAAGCTGGCCTTAGATGATTTTATGAGTGCCCTTAGTTTTTTGCTAATACTGATCAGAGATGCCTTCCCTTTTTGGGATTTTGCTCTATCATGTAGTAGCTTCCTCCTTCTATTGTATAGTTTGTTTATGGCTGGGGTCCACCAGACAGGACGTCTGCCTTTGGAGGATTGGGTCTTGGTTTTATTTGGGATTGCATGATCCATGCATTCCTGAAGGTGTTCATAGAATACATTTATAAAGGATTCTGCGGTCTGGGTCTTATTTTCCACAGGCCCAGGGGCTTTGAAGGATTCCACCTCGGTTTTGAGGAGTGTGAAATTTGCTTTAGAGAAGATTTTCACTATGGTTTTCTGGGCAGGGGGTGGGGTTGGGATGTGAATATCCAGTGAGATCAGTTTATGGTCTGATCTTACCAGTGAGGGATACACTTCTGGTCTGGAGCATAGAGTCCCCATGTTGGTGATGATCAAGTCCAGTATGTTTTCCCCTCTTGTGGGAGTGGTAACAAGTTGTTCCATAGCATTTGAGTTTATGAATTCTAGGAACCTTTGGGCTAGGGTGTTGGAGCTAGAGTAATGCTCCCAGTCTATGTTTGGGTAGTTGAAGTCACCCAATATAATGGTGTTTGGAGAGACCTTCATATTTTCCAGTGTTCTCAGGAAGGCCGAGTGTGGTTCCTGGGTTTGGGAGGGTGGTCTGTAGCAGGCTATAAACTGGAAGGCAGTTTTACCCACTGTTAGTTGCACATGGATAGTCTCTGATGCTTTGTGCTTTGCCACCAACCTGGAGGTGTGGGAATCTTTGATGAATATCGATACTCTCCTTCCTTTTGTGGTTCGGTCCAAGTTTTGGGGCCGAAAAGCATGGTATGAGGTATAACCTGGTAGTGCTGGGGTGCTCTCGGGAGCCCTGAACCAGGTTTCTGTTACTGCACACATATCGATGTTCTCCATGCTAAGGAGAGTTTTGAGTGCGTGCATCTTGAGGTTTAGACTTCTGGCGTTGAGTAGCATTACTCTTAGTTTCTTATCCCTTGTGATACCTATGGAGGTGGGTTTGTCTTTTGAGCCTTGCCTAAAAAAGGCACTATGGGGGTAGCAAGAGCCTTTGCCAATATCCGAAAGCCCAGGGGTGACAGGTGCAAGCCGTCCCTAGCGAAGCATCGTGGCTTGTCGAGCATATCATCCCAGGCTGACAGGCATTATATCCCCTTTAAATGACACCAGTACTTAAGCCAATTGTTGAAATTGATCATCTTGTCTTCATATTGTGGCATCATTCTTGGTGAGGGTAAGATGCTACTCAAGGTCAGGGTCATACTGGCCTGGGCTACACGCTCAGAGAGCTCCTCTATGTCTCTTTTCATGTAGTCCAGGGAGGTACGTCTCAGGTCATTCACACCAGCATGGACAATGACTGAGTCATATTTGTACTTGCCTTGTAGTGACCTGAGTGCTTGTGTTATGTGGCAGATCCTAGCGCCCGACAGGCTGCTCACCGTGACCTTCTCCTTGTTCAGCCTGTTGAGCAGGACGTCAGTGTGCCTGATGATAGAGTCACGTATTACAAGTGTATCAGGTGTGATGTTTAGCCTTAAGGGCTGTGACTGTTCAGCACACTGGCTTTGTGAGATATGTGTTGCATGTGTTTTGTTTTGGGATAGCGGTTGCTTGGGTGTCTGCTTTGGATGTCTCTGCTGCTTAGGCAGATCTTTATTTAGAGCCTCCGAGTATGTTTTTGTGTGATTATGTGTTTGGTTTGCTGTCGTGGTAGGTCTATGTGAGACTGGAATTGTAGTGAGTGTGGGTTCCTTCTTCTCCTGACTGGTTATGCCAGTACTGAGTTGAGAGAGCTTAGCCTCCAGTTTGGCTATATGGTTGCATCTCACACATGTGTTGGAATTTGTTGGGAGGAGGAGAGGGTTGTCTGTGTACATGAGGCAGTTGTAACATTGCCTCAAGATTCCCAGATTCACCAGCTGGACCGGATAGGAGATTGACAACTGACCTTTGGTCATGCTAGAATAGTATTGGGAATTCCTTTATAATTGAAAACAAGGGCCAATGGGGATTGTGGGTGTAGTGCTTTTAATTTTTAGTGCTGACTTATATAATTGCTTTAGTGAGCAAATGCCAGGTAACTTTAGTACGATGTGTTACAGGTAACTTAAATGCAAAAACGACAAACAGTAACTTTCTTTCAAGTGAAACAAGGAAATAAGTACAGTAAGCAATGCAGATATCACTAGGGATCCACAGAAGCGCTGAGAAGCCGCGTTTTAGGTGGAATTAGCGTTCCAGGGAAATAACAAGCAAACAAACAACAAGCATACAAACAAAGCTAGATTCAGCAGGCCTGGATCTAGTCTATGATACAGCAAACAAGGTGTACCAATTTCAGTAAGAAACAGTTCAAATATGCAGGCACTATAAACCTTTAACCAGAAATTCCCAGCTCAGAAGGGCAGAGTCCAGCCTCTCCTCCCACAAGAGTGCAGACCACGAACCTTCTTAATGTAAAATAACTGGCCTTAAGCCCAAGTGCTTAAACCAGAACTAATATACTTTAAGAATAACAGACACTGAGCTCTCAATCAGCAGTTCCCAACTTAGAAGGATGAAAGCTGCCTGTCCTGCCACCACAGTGCATGCCACAAACCTTCCTAATGAAAAACAAATGGTCTGAAGCCCAAGTGCTTAATCCAAAAGACTTAGAATGATAGCTACACTTTAATCAAGTTACTACCAAGCAGTAATAAATACAACTGAATACTTTAAAGAATGCCTGGATTAGTGCTCAAGTTATACAAACAAAGCTTTGGGTTTGACATAGCTTTGTATGTTAGGCAGAGATCATCTCTGAGTAGGCGGTATGCAATGGAGTAAAGATGGAGTTTTTTGAGACAGTCTGTGTAGGGCATCTGTTTGAGGCTGGCAATCCTATTTGTGAGGTTTTCTGTGCCCTTTCCAGTTGTTGTAGATGTCTTGTGAGGTACATACCAAAAAGGGTGTTGTACTCTATAATGGGTCTAATGAGTGATGAGTAGAGGGGAATAATAACCTCTTTTTTTCTGGATGAGAAACCTTTTGTGATGAAGTATGCCACGTAGAAGGATTTCCTGACTACTGTTGCATGATTATTAAAGGAGAGACCATTGTCCACCTGTGTCTCAAGGTCTCTTATCACACTTTCGGTGTTAAGTAGATTAACACCTATGTGGTAGCTCATGGGTACAGAGTTTTTACCAAAAGGGATGACAATGCACTATTTGGCATTGAGCTTGAGGCCATAGCTTTGACACAAGGCATCTGTCTCAGTGAGGCCCTTTTGTAGGATGTCTACATCACTAGGAGTTTCAATTATGGCTCCTAGTTTGCAGTCATCTGTAAACTTCATTAGCCAATGACCTTCTGTGTTAGCCTGTACTTCAGAAAAGTAGATACCAAACAGGAGAGGACCCTGGACTGAACCCTGTGGTACTCTACTTGTCACTGGTCTGAAGTTGGATTTGGAGTCTGCTACTTTCACAGTGTGGGTTCTGTCAATGAGCCATTTGGCAACTCATCTTGTGACATAGGGATTTATCCCTAGTTTATAAGTTTATCTATAATTCCAGAGTGGCAGATAGTGTCAAAAGCCCTTGGCGAGATCTAGATAGGTTGTTATGAACCCCCTCACCATCGTCTATGGCTTTGGTGAATGCTTCAAAGAAGTCTATCAGGTTTAGGAGACATGATTTGCCTTTTACAAACCCGAACTGTGTGGGGTCCATTGTTTGGACATTACCAATGTCTTTGTTTATAATTTCCGTGATAATACGTTCCATGGCCTTGCAGACCAGGCTTTTTAGGCTAATATGGCAGTAGTTCCCTGTGTCCGTGGTGGCTCCCCCTTTGTAGAGTGGGATAACCATCGCTATGTGCCATTCAGTGGGCACAAAGCCTGAGGTGAGGCTATGATTGAACATGGTGCTTAGGTGGGGGTGCCAGGTCATTCTGTAGTTCATGTCGAATGCAGCCTAGGATGTTGTCAGTTCTCATGGATGCTGTGTTCTTGGCTTTGGAGAGTGTGTTTTTTACCTGTGCAGCCGTGATTACAGGAACTTTCCATTCTTCCATTATAGAGATGGGCCCTTTAGGGGGTGAAAGGGAGAGTAAAGTTAGCACTGAACCTATCTGACAGGATGTTGGCAATATAAGCTGGTTCTGTATGTTCAGTGCCGTTGTGCTGTAACTCAGAGCAGATCATTGAGATTCTTGACATAGCTATAGAATGCTTTGTGGTTGTCTTTAGAATCAGTGGCGATTTTGTTTTCGTAACTAGCTTCGGAGGATTTTATGAGGGATCTCAGCTTCTTACTCAGGCTGACTACAGCAGGGGACCACCAGATTGGCTTCCTTTTTTTGGAGAATAGCATCTTGTTTCTGTTAGGGATAGCACAATCCATGCACTCGTGTAAGTGCTTATAAAGTGCGTTTGTGTAGAATTCAGCAGTCGTACCTCTATTGTCTGTCTGCATGGGAGTCGTGATGTTTGCCATTTCTGTCTTAAGAAGGATGAAGTTGGCTTTGGAGAATTTTTTTATGGTGGTTTCCCTAATGTGGGTGGTGTGGGGCAGGATTTGGATGTCTAGGGTGATTAGCTTGTGGTAGGATCTCACCAACGAGGAATTGACCTCTGATGTGGAATGCCAGTTGCCCATGTTGGTAATAACAAGGTCTAGGATATTGCTGCCCCTGGTAAGTGTGTGGAAAAGTTGATCCAAGGCATTGGAATTTATGAATTTCAGAAAATGCTGAGCAATAGAGTTGGTACTTGAGTAGTTTTCCCATTTAATGGTGGGGTAGTTGAAGTTGCCCATTATTAGGTTGCTGGGTTGTACCCTAATATTTTCCTGTGTATCAAAAAATGAGGATTGGGAATCCTGGAGCATGATGGGGGATCTGTAGCAAGTTACAATTTGGATTGCGGTCTTGCCCAGAGTTAGTTGCACTTGGATAATCTCGGATGCATTACACTGAGCAACTACCCTGGAGGTGTGGATATCCTTAATGAATATGGACACGTCTCTGCCTTTAATGTTTTGGTCCAGGTTAGGTAGCCAAAAGATGTGGTATGAATTATAGCCTAGTAATGCAGAGGGCGCTCTCTTGAGCCTTGAACCAGGTCTCTGTCACTGCACAGATGTCGATGTTCCCCATTTTAAGGAGTGCCTCAAGTGAATGCATTTTGAGGTTTAGACTTCTAGCATTGAGTACCATTACCCTCAGATTTTGCTTGCTTATACCTGTTACAGTGGTGAATTTGTCATTTGAACCTTGCCTGCAAAAAGGCACTATATGAGTGGCAAGAACCTTAGCCAGAATCCGGAATCCCAAGGGTGACAGTTGCAGGCCATCTCTGGCAAAGCATTGTTGTTTGTCAATCATGTCATCCCAGGCAGACAGATACTAGATCCCCTTAGAATGACACCAGAAGCTTAGCCAATTGTTGAAGTCAATCATTATGTCCTTGTACTGTGGTATCATTCTGGGTGATGGCAGGATGCTACCCAGGGCTAGGGTCATACCTGCCTGGGCTACAAGATCGGAGAGTTCCTCCATGTCTCTTTTCATGTAGTCCAGGGAGGTATGTCTCAGGTTATTCACACCAACATGGACAATGACAGAGTCATATTTGTACTTGTTGTGGAGTGACCAGAGTGCGTGCATTATGTGGCGGATCCTGGCACCCGGCAGGCAGCTGACAGTAACTTTCTCCTTATTTTGCCTGGTGAGTGGAACATCAGTGTGCCTGACTATAGAGTCACCTATGACTAGAGTGTTGGGCACATTGTTATGCCTTATGGGCTGTGGTTGAGTGGCACACTGAGTTTGTGGGCTATGTGTCATTTGGGTTGTGTTGGGGGCGTGGAGGTTGCTTGCGTTTCTGCTTTGGAGGTCTCTGTTGCTTGAGCACATTTTTAATGAGAGCTTCCACAATTGTAGGTGTGTGTTTTGTGTTTCTATGTATCTGTTTTGATGGTGTAAGTTTTGAGGGACTATGTGATGAGTGTGGTGTGGTGCAAGTGTTTAGCTTCTCCTCTTGACTGTCTAGTCCAGTCTTGGGTGAAGAGAGATTTGCTTCCAGTTTGGCTATATAAGTGCATCTCTCACAGGTTGTAGTGTTGGGTGGTAGGAGGAGAGGGTTGTCTGTGTACATGAGGCAATTGCTGCATTGCCCCAAGATGCCCAGATTCATCAGGTAGAAAGGAGAAAACACCGGGAGCTGACCCTTAGACATGACTGGATAGGTTCTCATTTATTAACTACTAAAACCTGTTTTCCTGTAGACAAGTGAAGAAAGTTGAGTGTTGTAGTAATTTGTAGCTTATTTAGTGCTTACAATGAGTTCTGAACAAGTGCTGAGCTCAAAGAAACAGATTTGAATGTTAAAATTAAAAAAAACTGGCTTGTTCTAAGGGAAAATTTGAAGACCACACTTTATGGCACCGGGAATAGTTTAACCCTAGCTAAGTGGCAATGCATAAAGTGTATTTTTTTTAATATAACAGTAGCAAATGAGCAAACTGATTTAAACAAATTAACCAATTAACCAATAAAAAGCTAAAAACTGAGCTCCGTTCCAGCAGTCTTCAATCAGACAAGTTCTAACTGCACACTCCTACCAGGGGAGCCTTCTCCAACAAAAGATGGTCTGGATTAGTGCTCAAGTTATACAACCAAAGCTAGATTCAGCAGGTCTGAATTTAGTCTATGCTACAGCAAACAAGGCATACTGATTTCAGAAATAAACAGTTCAAATAAGCAGGCACAATAAGCCTTTAACCCGAAACTCCCAGCTCAAAAGGGCAGAATCTACCCTCTCCTCCCACAAGAGTTCTGACCACACCTTCTTAATGTAAAATAACTGGCCCAAGGCCCAAGTGCTTAAACCAGAACTAATACACTTTTAGAATAACAGACATTAAGCCTTCAATCAGCAACTCCCAACTTAGAAGGATGTAAGTTACCTGTCCTGCCACAACAGTGCAGACCACAAACCTCCTTAATGTAAAATAACTGGTCTGAAGTGCAAGTGCTTCAACCAAAGGCTTAGAATAACAGTTATAACTTAATCAGGCTACTAACAAGCAGTAATAAATGCACCAGAATAAATGCAATTAAGTTATTTTAAGAACAATCAGCAAAAGCAAAATAAAGTAATAAAGTAGGAAGAAACACAAATACAGTAAAAGCAGATTAATCTGTTTCGGACATTCAGGGGGAACAACGGTTGATTTTTCTGAGGGGTCTAGAGGTGTTCTTCAGATTTTAGTTGAGGAAGATGTTCCTACTACAGTTCTCAACTGCAGTCCTGGGTATGAGCCTTCTCAGTCTTTTGGAAGGGATGTTCACTTAAAAAAAAGAAACAAAAAAATTAAACATGTTTCTTCTGCTCCTAGGGATCCACAAAGTGAGTGCCAGGCCTTCACTCTGGGGCTATTAACTGCTTTAATGTCCTTAAAGCTTCCTCAAGGTGTTTCTGTTCCTATTGTTCCTTCGTCTTCTACTCCCCTTAAAAGGCCTAGAGAACAGGATTTTTCTGAGGATGAGTCAGATTCTGATGATGAGATCCTGACGTATTCTGCTTACATTCCTTCTCCATTAGACTATGGGTCAGAGGAGGAGGAATTTCTTAGTCCTGATATTCCTTTTGAGGAAATTTCTTTTGGAGGCACACTCTCTAGAATAATGATGGATTTTTCTTAAATCGGATTGTGCTCAGGTCTCTGTTATCTATAATAAGTACTATAATTTGCTGCAGTTGGAATTTCCTAAACCTGCAGCTGTTCCTCCTGTTTTGGCTGCTTTGCTAGATGCTTTTTTCAATGCCTCTCATGCACCTGATCCTCTGCCCCCTGTTCCCAAGAAGCCTGATAGGTTTATAGGGTGCCTGAAGATTGTTATTTTCTGTGTAAATGTCCTGCTGCTGACCCCTCTGTAGTGTCTGTAGCTTCGGATAAGCCACCTCAATTGCTTCCTTTGCCCAAGTTATTTTCTTCTGACAAGCACAGGAGAACTATGGAAAGACTTAGTAAGAAAATTTACACTTCTGCTACCCTAGCTTTTAGGGCTATTAATTATCAGATCCATATATCTAGGTATGTGTTGGCTATTTCTTGGGTCTGTCAACCTATTTCTGATGTTATTTCTTTAGTTATTGCATTTGTTACCCAGGAAAGTCTACTGGGCCTAGGTGAGCTCATTTTCAGTAGAGGCCTGGAGAGAAAAGCTCCACATAACATTAATAGTACATACAAGAAAAAGTACAATAAAAAGTGTATATACAGTGTCAATGCATGGAAATAAATAAATATTAAACACAATGGTACAAGTTATTTACAAACATTATATTGATTACAGACATTACATTGATTTTACAGACTCTAAGGGTAAAACTTCTGTTCTTTCCTTGCTAGGGACTTCCTCTCAAGTCATTCATTATTCTATTAAATGTAGTTATGATGCAGCAGACATCTCTTCTAGGGCTGCTGTTTTTGGTTCAGTGATGAGGTATTCTTGGCTTAAGCTTCCACCTCTATCTGATGATATTAAAGCTAAGTTGATGGATGCTCCTCAAGACTCTAAATTTTTGTTTGGGGAAGCAGCTGCTGGTTTGTTTAAGTCTCTTCAGGATAAGGGTAAGGCCTTATAGGAGCTTAAACATATGTTTGTTTCTCCTGTGCCTAAATTTCAGACAAACTACCCTGCTAAGCCTGCTTTTGCTCTAGTCAATCCTACCCTTCTATTAAAGGTAAGAAGATTGGCAAAAGGGCGCCTCCCACTAAAGGCTACTCAGTTTTCAGGGATTCCAAAGCCTTCCTTTCCAGACAAACCAGGTAATGTATGACTATCCATCTTTTCCCAGTCACAGTCCTTTTTATTAATTAATTAATTAATTAATTAATTAATTTATTTATTTATTTATTTAAGTCTGATGACCGGGGAAGTCCAGTGGGCTAAGAAGAGCCAGGTTTCAGCGAAGGCCTGGGGAGAAAAGCTTCACAATAATTGCAAGTTACATTTCGCATGATACAAAAGGACACAGTTCATACAGCTAGTTAAACATTTACAGATAAGCTCTATGATATTTGCAATTGGCTTGTCACAATGTTACAGAAATGAAAAAAAACATAATTCAATCCAGAAATTTCAACATTTACATAAAGTGAATATTTTTATTATAAACTCAATTGTAGGTTTAACATTTCAAAATATAAAGCTACTAGCCATTAGTAGGTTAGGAAATATTATGCATAGAGAGGGTAATAGTATAATTGAGAATGGAGAGTATTGTACAATATATATTAGAGAGAAAATTGTTTTTTGGTAGGGGAGGGATTGTTTTGGGTGGGATGAAGTAATAGTAGAGGTAGTTGGATGAGTCAGTGCAAGGTGGACTGGGAGGGAGGGGTTTAAGTTGGAGCATGTAAAGGACATTCCCATTTGGAAGAAACATGAGAGAGTAGCTAAGATTTGAAATTTGTATGGTTAGGTAGGTTGCGTGGGTGTGTGGGGAGAGAGTTCCACTATTTAGCTAAAGAGTGGGACAGCAGCTTTCTCTTTGCCTTTCTCTTTGTCTTCCTGTTTGGCTTCAGATCACTCAAGATTCTTGGGTTCTGTCAATCATTCGTTAGGAGTACTTCATGGTGTGGAAATCCTGTCCTCCTTTTATGGGCATTCCTCAGTCTTCTCAGAAACAACTTCACTTTTTCCCAGAGGTTCTTCAAAATCTCTTATCAGGGTACTATTCAAGAGGTGCTTGTGTCCCAAAGGGAAAGGGTTCTACTCAAGCCTATTTCTAGTTCCCAGAAAAGAGGGCATTTAGAAATCTATTCTACACCTATCTCATCTAAACACTTTTCTAAAGTGCCTTCCTTTTGGATGTTGTCCCTTCAGGTTTTGTTTTCTCTCTTGCTCCATCAGGCCTATATGATCTCTGGATCTCAGGAATGCTTATCTCCACCTTCTGATCCATCCTCTTTTCAGGATGTTTTTGCACTTGTCTGTTGCTACTTAGCATTTTCAATTCTCTGCTTTGCCCTTTGGCCTTTCTACTACCCCAAGGGTGTTCCCCAAATCCCTTGCTCCTGTGATTGTTTTTTGCAGGCTTCAAGGGATCCAAATGTTTCCTTACTTATACGACCTGCTGATTCAGACATCCTCTCCAGAGACCCTTTTGCAAAATCTTCATTTTGCTGTTTCACTTCTTCACCACCTGGGGTTTGCTATAAATTTCAAAAAGTCTTCCTTCCCTGAATCCTTCTCAGGATCATGTTTTTCTGGGATGCAGGATTCAGACAGTGACAATGCTTGCATCCCTGCCTCTTCCAAAGGCATTTACTCTCATTTTTTTCTTTCACATTCTTCTTCCTCTGGCTTCCATTACTGCTAGGGAGTTTCTGAGATCACTGGGTTTCATTGCATCCACAATACCGATGCTCTTTCTGGCCAAACTTCACATGAGAAAGTTTCACTGGTTTCTGAAGTCAGTGTGGCTTCAACATGCGCATCCTCTAAACTTTGTAGTTCCTCTTCTTCCTTGTCTCAGACAGGAACTTCAATGGTGGATTCAGCAGTTGTCTCTGAATTCAGGGTTCCCTTTTCATCCCCCTTTTCCCTCTCAGGAGTTATTCAAAGATGCTTCAAACATGGGATTGTGGGGTGAGATTTGGCTCCCTAAACATGCAGGGGGTGTGGTCACCTCAGCAGAAGGAGCACATCAGTGTCAAAGAAATGAGAGCTCTTCTGCTGGCTCTTCAGGTCTTTCATCCTCTTTTCTCTCCAGGGCCTTTCAAGGTGTTCACAGAAAATACCACAATGATGCAGAAGATCAGCAAACATGGAAAAACAAGATCTTATCTTCTTTGTCGGTTGGCACTTCTGTTATGGGATCATGCTGTCAAGTATCAAGTGACTCTTCAGACAGTTTATACCTCTTCTGATCAGAACATTGTGGCAGACACTCTGAGCATGTCCTTAACACAGTCCCATGAATGAATGCTTCACAGGAATGTGTTTCTTAATATTATCCACCAGTGGGGTACTACTCAAGTGAATTTGTTTGCCTCCCCTCTGAACAGACAACTTCCTCTGTTTTGTGCCAGACTGCCAGGTTCTCTGGTATGTAAGGTGGATGCACTCTCATTTTCTTGGAAGGAGATGTTCTTTATGCATTCCCTCCCCTTCTTCTCATTCCAAAAGTTCTGTTCAAAATTCAACAGGCTGCTCCCACAATCTTGTTGGTGACTCCCTTTTAGCTGCAACAGCACTGGTTCCCTCTATTTCTGCATCTAGCCAGGGGCAATTATCAAAAGTTACCTCACAGGGTGAATCTTATCACACAAGCCAAGGGATCTCTCATCCAATTCAACAGGATGCTCCCACAATCTTGTTGGTGACTCCCTTTTAGCTGCAACAGCACTGGTTCCCTCTGTTTCTGCATCTAGCCAGGGGCAATTATCAAAAGTTACCTCACAGGGTGAATCTTATCACACAAGCCAAGGGATCTCTCATCCATTCCCACCCATCGACACTTCAACTGACACTGAGGGTGATAGGGTTTTTATTCCTCATAGAAACCTTTCTTCTTAGTACATGCTGCAAGTCCTGTGGGAGGCCAGGAAACCTACTACTAGGAAATCATACTTATCCAAACAAAATAAGTTTTCTATTTCTTGGCTGTCTCATACCCTGGAACCACTTACTGCGGATGTTCTTTTGGTTCTCTCTTATTTGTGTGAGTTGCTCAATGCTGGTTTGGCCTATTCTTCTATCAAGGCCCACTGATCAGATATCTCTTCTTATCTGCCTTTTCCTCCTCCTTTAGCTTTTAGATTTGAGGTGAAAGAACATGACTTCAGACCCTACCATACTACCACTAAAGCACTCCCCAGCTTTACCAACACCATAAACCAGTTTATAAACAAAGGGAAAATAGTTTCATCTGTCTTTCCTGATATGTCTAAAGCCTTTGATACAGTTTCCCACCCTAACTCCTAACAGTTCTCTCAAACATTAAGCTCAGCCTTACTTCTCTCTCCTGTTTCCAAAGTTATGTAACAGGATAATAGCAGGGAATGAACTGGCTAGATTACCCCTTCCCCCCTACTCTGTATCACACTAGGTGTCACTCAAGGTTCCATTCTTGGTCCTCTTCTTTTCAGTATTTTTATCAATGAACTTAATACTGCCACCCCACAAGCTTCCATAATACAATAACTAGACGATTCCACTCTTATATGTGCTGCACCTAACATACAACAGCTGCAGGATATAATTCAAAAGGCGTTTACTCAAATTTAAATATGGCTATCTAACTCTCAACTTATACTTGACCCCAAGAAAACCAAACGGATATTTTTTCAGCCTACCTAACCCTTAGACCCTCTAATCCACCTTCTATATCACTGCTTCTAACAATACAAAAATTAATCTTAGCACTTCCACAAAACTAGGAGTCATAATTGATAATAGATTGAGATTTGACTTACACATATCACTAACAATTAAAAAATACAGAAAAAAATGGTTACCCTATATAGAAACAAAAAATTCCTAACAGATACCGCTAGAACCCACCTATTATCTACTCTACTCTATGCCTTACCCATTTTTATCAATCTTAAAAAAGTTGACTTAGACAAATTAGAAACATGCTACAACAAAACAGCAAAGTTTGCCACAGACTCTTCACATAGGACACACCACTGTCTCACTTAAAAAAAATCACTTAGGTAGAGCTACCACAGCTTCTAACTTATAGCCAGTTAACTATGGCCCAGAAATTACTATATCAACCTCAGAAAATGCAGCTCTTTTAAATGCGCTTCAACCATACTCTAAGTAAACTTCACTCATCAAACAAATCACTATTACAAGTCATTAAATCTAAAAACACTGCAGGTAGCTTCTATATTCCTGTCATGTTGCTAAATCCTGGAGTTTACTGCCTCACTCTATTAGAAACACCCCCAACCTAATCCAATTTAAAAAAAAACTACTCAAACAACACATCAGACTAATGGTTCTGTTCATGTAACAGCCTAGACTAACTATAAACTAATATAAGAATTTCTACCTCTCTCATAAAATGTCTTTTTATTTGGCTACTAACGCACACATATGTATTTCTCATTACTTTTTTCCTACGCTACCTAGCCACTATCACACTATCTTAATCAAAAATATCTTGTCAAACTCACCTACACTAGCAAAATCATGCACTTTTTTCTCCATTTTCTCAACTCTACCTTCCTCACTTCGTATTTCAACTTTTCCCTCATTAATAGAATTGAACAGAAGCTGCTACAAAATGCATTATTTTTCATTTCTTTGCCCTAAATTGTATACTATACTGTATAATTAAGTTCGCTAAGCCACCAAATTCCAATAAAATCACGAGTCACAATAAGAACCATATGGTCAGATTTTTCTATAGTGCACATCTGTATTGTTATTCTGCTATGATTTTTTTTCTGCTGTATATGTACTTTATACTACATGCACAACTGTCAGTAACTTTTAGCAATGTATAAAAGGTAGCATCCTGTTAAAATTGTTGTCATGGCAATGTTATTATTATGTATAGTCACTGTGTGCTGCTTTACTACCTGGGCCTCCTCTAAAAATGGGTTCTCCCAGTTGGACTCTCCTGTTAAACAAATGTAAAATAAATAAATAAATAATTTTGTTTTGGAAAAGTTGACTCAAGCTCCTTTGAGCCTGCTGCTTCAGATTCCCTGCAAGATTGTTCCTGGAAGACTATTCTTTTGTTAGCCTTTACTTCTGGCAGATGGGTGTCTGAGTTGGAGGTCGTTATGACTTGTCCCCCTTTTTGATCTTTCATGAGGACAGTGCATCCTTGCGCACTAACCCTTCTTTTAGGGTTAAAGTGGTTAATGAGCTATCAATTAATCAGTCTATTAATCTACCTACTTTTTTCCCCTCTCTACAATTTGACAGTGAGAGGGTGTTGCATACTTTGGATGTGCATAGATAACTCAGGGTTTATTTGGATAAGACTAAGGCTATCAGAAAATCTGATCAGTTATTTGCTTCTTTTCATCCTACATCTTTGGGATTTGCTGTATCCAAGCAAACTATTTCTTCTTGGATTTCTAAGGCGATTTCCTTTTGTTGCACTTTACATGGCAAGAGCCATCCTTTTTAAGTTAAGACTCATTCTACTAGAGCTGTGACACCTCCTAGTGCTTTTTTCAAGGGCTTAGATACCATTTCTATTCTTGAAAAAGCTATCTGGACTACTGTGCATACCTTTGCCAGGCACTACAAGTTGGATGGTATCTCTACAGCTAAGTCTGGTTTTGCTAGTGCCATTCTTCATGGCTTTTTAATGGTCCGTCTACTCCTTCCCTTGCCCAGGTTTCCTCTTGAGCTTTGATACTTTCCCATATGTTAAAAATACTGTAGCAGTGAATGTAAGGACATAGTACGGGTGTGTAAAATCTTACCATAACAGTAGATGTCCTTGCTTTCACTGCTGCAGTATTCGCTACCCTCCCTCCATTCTCCCTAGTCCTTTGCCTTCCTGGATGTACAGATTTTCTCTTGGACTGGTGTTTCTACTGGGGCATTCCGTTCTGATTATGGTGGGCCTGAACATTACCTTTATGCCCTATGCTATGCAAGGAGCGTTTGGGTGATGTTTGGCATACCCTGAAGCAACAGTAATCTTTGATAGACTGGTCAGACATCGGGCTTCCATGGCAGAGAATCCCATATGTTAAAAATACTGCAGCATTGAAGGCAAGGACATCTACCATTACCATATACCAAAAAATCGCTAAAAGCTCAAATCACTGAAAACTCATTTCACTGAATGTAAGTACTGCTGGGCAAATAAAACGTATATGCCTTTTTCCCACTGTAGTGTGATCTTGGAGTTAGTATATATATAGTTAGGGGGTTGGGGGGCCCAGCCTCCCACATTGGGGGGTAGGTGGGGGGCATAGCTCCCCACCTACTTAGCTTTTATATTTATGAACCTCATTTCACTGAAAGCTAACATTATGAAACGAACAGTAGGTGGGAGGGGCTACTCCCCCCCCCAACTATACATACTAACTCCAGGATAACACTACAGTGGTGAAAAGGGCATATAAGTTTTATTTGCCCAGATACTTACATTCAGTGAAATGGGATTCCGTGAAATGAGCTTTCAGTGATTTGAGGTTTCAGCGATTCGGTGTGAGTGCTTTGAAATTCAGTGAAATGAGTTTTCAGTGAATCAAAGTAGACATATATATATATATATATATATATATATATATATATATATATATGTATATATATGTATATATCTATATATCTATATATATATATATATATATATATATATATATACGTATATGTATGTGTATGTATATATATATATATATATATATATATATATATATATATATATATATATATATATATATATATATATACACACACACACACACACACACACACACACACACACACATGCATACATATGGATCCCTATCAGTAAATTGAATTTTCAGAAACTCAAGTGCTATATGATAAAGTTTTGAAAACTCAAAGCTTTTGAATGGAGATTGCAGTACAGGGAGGATCAGGAAATTTACCCTTCCTCTTACTGCAGTGTGATCTAGGTGTTGATGTATATAATTTTCATGGAGTGTGGGGGTGCAGGGTAAATTTTTGTGAGATTTTTTTCTTTTCTTTTTTTTTTTCTTGATTTTTCAAGTTTTTGGAAACTCGATCTTATGGTCTCTTCAATATTTTTTCAAGTTTCCAAAAAATTGATCATCTGATACAGACCCATATATATATATATATATATATATATATATATATATATATATATATATATATATATCAAAGAAAACGAAAACGGCTACACTCCTGTAGGCAAATGCTGTGCTGTAAATAACACCGAATGTAAAAATCAAAACGAACAATTCAGCAACAGCAACCATGCGGGTTCCAACACAATATAATCAAGCAACTCGTACTTTTACGAATAAACACTTCAAAATGTAAAAACAACAAATCGATTTTATTAATGCACTCAGTTGGTAAGGGCTTTCACATATTTGCTTCATCAGACCATCAAGTGGACTGAGTACAAAGATTATTTAAAAACAAAAAAAAAAACAATCACAAAAAGAAACGTCATTTCCTTAAACAATATTACAATTGTAAATCATATTAAAAACTATGATATAGTCCTAGCACACAAATAAACTAAAATAAATAAACTATCTATATAATCACCAGTTCATACATCAGCTAACCATAAATACAAAAACTATCATGTCAACTATTCTATAACACATGTTTAATAATAACAAAAGAGCAAGTACCTTGTTCACTATTCCACCATGGAATCTCCGAACAGCTAACCCTACAAAATTCTAATTGAGCATTTAGTCATAGAAAAAGACTTTGCTACCTATAGCTACTTTACTCTACTTACAAAGACCTGAAGATTCATAAATATATAATTAAATGTACCTCATCTGCGATTGCTTAAATTAGACTGAATTTATATAGCATCAAACAACGAAATAAAAGTCTAACTAACAGCTTCTCCGTTCAAAATTATTGAACGTTATAAAGATACCTTACTCGCTATTCAACTGAGGCAAGTGCAATCTCACAATGAGTAGCCTCAAGTAATCCTGGTTAGACATATTGATCAAGGAAACATTGTTACCTGTAGCAGCTACAACATTGCGATAACTGCAGAGACCTGAAGGTTCAAGAATATATCACAAAGTATATAATAAAATGTACCTAGCCTACAGTTGCTTAAGCTAAAATAAATATCAATGACTACATCATACTAAAGTCTACATCATAAAAAACAACCAATAATGGTGGCGGAAAGAACAACATAGAAGTCAGAAATCATCTAAATGTTAGATAAATTAGATAGATATTAGATAGATTATTTATATTAATATATATAAATACAAACTTAGACACGTTTATAATAAATAACAGAACTTATTTTATCAACAAAAAACATAAAATATAAAATATAAAATATTAATGGCAGCATCCAAATCCTATACTTAGCTAACCTTAAAACTCTTAGTATGAAGAAATGGTTTAATAGATACCCTTTCATTTAGCCCTTTCCCTACATCAGCCCGAAGGCGGATGATCCACTTCACTTCTTTTTCTTCTGTAACATTATTAATATTTCCACCTCGTAGATCAGGCGTGATAACTTCTATAACCATAAACTCAAATAAATGCTGAGGACCTGTAGACATTACATGCTTAGCTAAAGCATTGGTAATAACACCTGTTCTGATGTTATATAAGTGTTCCCTGATCCTATTCCTAAGGAACCTATCCATTTCCCTAAATAGAAAGAACGGCATTCTACACAGGTAGCTAAATAAACGACTTGTTGGGTGTCACAACTGGCTAAGCACTTAAACTTAAATTCCTTACCAGTATCAGGATGCAAAAAACTTCCTGAATCGTTAATATACGAACAATAATTACACTTTCCACATGGAATAGTTCCTATCATACCTAAAACTTCCTGTTCAACATGTGGATAACATAACATTCTCCTAATATTTTTACTATTTTTGCATCTAAACTTAGGTTTATCTCCTATAATTTCAGCTATCTGTGGGTCCGTTAACAAAACCCCCCAATGTCTCTTAAAATATCATATATATTATGCTTATCCCTGGTGTAAAACATGGGTACTCTAATTTCTGTGGTCCTACTATCTCTACCATATTCTTCTGTCTCAATCTGACAAGAAAAATAAGGTTTTGCTCTACTTCCTCTCAAGGACTCAATCTCACATAGTCCCTCATTGAGATCATGAGAATATATCCACGATGTTTAAGCCTATCCTTTAAATCATTTAATTCAGCATTAAAACCTCTTTCTGTATTATCCAGTCTTGATGCACGCATCCCTTGACCCTTAACTACATTCCTGAACACATAATTGGGGTGCATGCTGCTTCTATGAAGCAAGATGTTCCTGTAACACTCTTTCCTATGCACACCAGTATCAAATGAACCATCACTTGATCTTTCCACACATATATCAAGAAAATTAATTTTCCTTGTGGATGCAGTCATAGTGAACTTCAAATAACTGGTAGCGTGATTCATTTGTTCCACAAACACTTCCAGCATATTTAGACTGCCATTCCACAGAAAAAAGACGTCATCAACAAAACGCTTATAAAACATCACATTTTTCCTATATATTTCCATTTTGAACAATACATCCTCTTCCCAGAGGGCAAGAAACATGTTGGCGTAGCTATTGGCACAGGGTGTGCCCATAGCCACGCCATCACGCTGTAGGAAGAGGGTCTTTTCAAATATGAAAACATTATTCTCAAGAATTGTTTCCAAAAATAAACACAGTAAATCTCTCAATTGTTCATTATATATACTGTGCCTATCAAGATAGCGTTTTTATAAAATTCACACCATCAACATTAGGAATGACGGTGAATAATGACTGAACGTCTAATGTTACAAATACTAACTCTTTATGTTCCTTCTGAATACTGGAACTAAACGTATATAACTCGTTCAAAAATTGCTGAGAATCTCTCAATATATTAGGATTATCATTAATGAGAGGACTTAAATGCTTTTCAACATAGACTGAGAAAGGTTGAGTGCACCACCCCCTCCAAGAGACTATAGGTCTCATAGGAGGGTTGGTGCCATCCTTATGAATTTTAGGTAATCCATGTATCGTGGGTATAATAGGATTCTCTACGTATGAGAATTTAAATAACTCTGTAGTAATGTTGCCTGATTTAACCAAATCCTCTAGCATTGATTTAATACTACATACTTTAAGCTTAATAACTACATGATCTGTTATACCATAAAATTTAACATCATTCAACATTTCCAACATCAAAGACCTATACTTTTCAATATTCATTAATACGACAAGTCCACCCTTATCAGCCGGACGTATCATCACATTCATATCAGTCTGCAATCTCTTTAAAGCTTCACGTTCATTATAATTTAAATAATTTTTCAAATAATGCACAGATTCAGCATAATCATGACTAAAATACTTATGCAAATCATCCTCAACCAGTTTATCAAAAGCATAAACTAAAGGATGATGATTGGGCATATATGTGCTTGACCTCTTAAATGTATTTGTGTCAATATATCTATCATTGCCCATTTCTAACTTCAACAAAATGTTCCTTGTAAAAGTTTTCAAGTGAATAATCACATCAGTGAGCTGGCTCGTACTGGTAGGTGTAAAGCCCAGTCCTTTATTAAGGACTGCACATTCATATTGATCTAGGACTGTATCAGAAATATTCCAAATCAGGTTGTCCCTGCATGATTCCACATTTTCTTCAGTGTGCGTCCATTCATTCTCTCTGGTGACATCTTCCGTTTTTGTCTTCCTCGACTGATTGAACGCCATCTCTTCATGCCTTTCTCGAATGTGGATATGGGTAAAGGGAACTGATGAAATTTCCCTGACAAATTCTGTCCTGTATGAGTACTAACTTTAGGACGAGTGTCCATTAACCCAGTCTTTTCAGTATTACAAGAATTAATAGACTGTATATCATCATTACACATCACTGAGCAATTGTTTATAATGGGAAAAGATTTAACTGGAACACTGTCAGAGGTGGTAACTCTAATATCCGACTTAGGTAGCACATCCTCCACCTCAATGGCACTTTCATAAGAAATTAATGCTGTTTCTCGAGTCTCATTGATTTTATTCGCAGTGGCAGTGTTCTCATTTACTATTTCATTATGTCTGTCCACTCTATCGTTATAGTGAGGGTTAGTGGCTACTCTAGGTCAAGTGAAAACGTGACCTAGCTGGAAATCTTTAATGTCTCTATCAACTTTACCTCTCTTCTGTATTATAGGTTCATAGGTAGATTTTATTTATTTATTTATTTATTTAACATTTGTTGACCGGGAAAGTCCGACTAGGTTCCACAGAGCCTGTTTTCAGCAGAGGCCCGGGGAGAAATGCTCCAGATGCATGTCTTTGGAATGTGGGAGGAAACCGGAGTACCCAGAGGAAACCCATGCGGACACAGGGAGAACATGCAAACTCCACACAGAAGGCACCCCAGCCGAGAATCGAACCGGAGAACCTCTTGCTGTGAGGCGACAATGTTAACCACTGCACCACTGTGCCACCCTACTAGATATTAGGCTATCTGCCCTAGGGCATTTATAAGTCTAGCCAGAGTGTATTTGGCTTGTGCCTCCCTATTAGATTAGCCTACTGTACCTCTGTAAAGTAGGTCACAGAAGGTACCCTTTAAGATTAGTTTACTGTGCCTCTGTCTAGCAGGGACACAGAAGAGATCCCAGGGGTGAATTTGCGATTTTCCATCCACACGTCCAGATTTTGCTTGAAGAGGATCAGCGAGGGGCTATGTCTAACATGAATTGGGATTCTATTCCAGTGTGAGGGGAGCCTCTGGGAAATGAATCTGTCCCTCCAGCATGTCCTATTTATTTTTGTGCTGAGGTTAAGTCCCTGGAGTGTGTAGCTCTAAGGGACTTGGATTTTTTGAGGTGGAGCATGCCCATTAATTCTGGGTTTGACATGGCTTTGTATGTCAGGCATAGATCACCTCTGAGTAGGCGGTAAGCAACTGAGTAGAGCTGGAGTTTCTTTAGTTGAGCTGCATAGGACATCTGTTTGTAACCCATGATCCTCTTGGTGAGGTACTTATGGGGTCTCTCCAGTTGCTGCATGTGTCGGGTAAGGTACATCCCAAAAGGGGCATTGTATTCAATTATGGGCCTGATGAGTGAAGAGTAGAGGGGCACAATGACCTCTCTTGATCTAGATGCGAACCCTTTCATGATAAGGTGGGCTATATAGAAGGTCTTTCTAACCACTCTGGCAACGTGATTATCAAAGGAGAGATTGCTATCTATGTTGGTCCCCAAATCTGTAATTACTTCTTCCATACTTAATGGATTACCACCTATGTGGTAATTTATGGTCACCTTGTTTTTCCCAAAGGGGATGACTATGCACTTTTTAGCATTTAGCTTGAGGCCGTGGCTCTGGCACCAAGCATCTGTCTCTATGAGACCCTTTTGGAGGATGCTTGTGTCAGCTGGAGATTCGATTATGGCCCCCAGTTTGCAGTCATCTGAGAACTTTGTCAGCCATAATCCCCCCGTGTTAGCCTGAACCTCAGAGAAGTATATACCGAACAAGAGAGGTCCAAGAACTGAGCCCTGTGGGACACCACTTGTAACTGATTTTGGATTCGGACATGGCACCTGAGATTCTGACCATGTGGGTTCTATCCCTGAGCCAGTTTGCAACCCATCTTGTGATATAGGGGTTGATATTTAAGCTGGTAAGCTTATTTATGATGCCCGAGTGGGGTATTGTGTTGAAGGCTTTTGCGAGGTCCAGGTAGGCTGTGTGGACTACCTTGCCCTCATCTATGGCTTTGGTAACTGTTTCAAAGAAATCAACTAGGTTTAAGAGGCAAGATCTGCCCTTAACAAAGCCGAATTGGGTAGGGTCCAGTGTCTGGAGGCTCCCAATGTCTTTGTTTATGAGTTCCATGATAATACGCTCCATAGCTTTACAGACCAGACTAGTCAGGCTTATGGGGCGATAGTTCCAGGGGTCAGTTGTGGCACCACCTTTGTGGAGTGGGACCACTGTAGCTGTACGTCATTCTTTGGGTACATATCCTGTAGTGAGGCTAAGTTTGAACAGTGACTTAATGTGAGGGTTAAGTTCTTCTTGTAGCTCGTGTAAGACACAGCCTGGGACACCGTCCGGTCCCATAGATGCTGTGTTTTTTGCTTTGAGAGGGCAGCTTTCACCTGTGCATCTGTGATGTCAGGGAGGTTACATTCAGTTGGGATAGGCATTTGCTCCTTTGGGGGGGGGGGGTTTGCGCTGAATCTGTGTGCCAGGATGTTGGCTATGTCTGTAGGTTCGGTATATTTTGTACCGTTATGCAAAAATTCAGAGAATATCTGGGAGTTTCCACCCATATTCCTGACATAACTAAATAAGGCCTTGTGATTATCTTTAGTGTCTAGGGCAACTTTTCTTTCGAAACTGGCCTTTGATGATTTTATGAGGGATCGAAGTTTCTTGCTAATACTGATCAGAGATGCCTTCCCTTTTTGGGATTTTGCTCTGTCATGTAGTAGCTTCCTCCTTCTGTTGTATAGCTTATTTATGGCCGGGGTCCACCAGACTCATCTGCTGTTTTTGGAGGAGTGAGTCTTGGTTTTATTTGGGATAGGACGATCCATGCATTCCTGCAGGTGCTCATAGAATGCATTTGTAAAGGATTCTGCGGATTGGGCTGTATTATCCTCTGGCCTGAGGGCTTTGAAGGATTCCACCTCAGTCTTGAGAAGTGCAAAGTTGTCTTTTGAGAAATTCTTTACCATGATTTCCTTGGCTGGGGGTGGAGACGGGATATGGATGTCCAGGGAAATTTGTTTATGATCTGATCTTACCAATGAGGGGTTTACCTCTGGTGTGGAACATAGAGTCCGCATGTTGGTGATGACCAGGTCCAACATGTTGTTCCTTCTTGTGGGAGTGGTGACCAGTTGTTCCATCACGTTAGAGTTTATAAATTCAAGGAACCATTGGGCGAGGGCGTTAGGGCTTGAGTAGTTTTCCCAGTCAATGTTTGGGTAGTTGAAGTCACCCAATAACATAGTGTTTGGAGAGACCTTCATATTCTCCGGTGTTCTCAGGAATGCCAAGTGGGGTTTCTGTAATAGGGAGGGTGTTCTGTAGCAGGCTAGAAACTGAAAGGCAGTTTTGCCCACTGTTAGTTGCACATGGATGGTTTCCAATGCTTCGTGCAGTGCCACTAACCTGGAGGTGTAGGTATCTTTGATGAATATAGATACTCCCCCTCCTTTTCTGCTTCGGTCCGAGTGTTGGAGCTGAAACGCATGGTATGAGTTATAACCTGGTACTGCTGGGGTGCTCTAAGGAGCCTTGAACCAGGTTTCTGTTACTGCACAGACATCGATTTTCTCCATACTGAGGAGAGCCTCGAGTGCATGCGTCTTGAGGTTTAGACTTCTGGCATTGAGTAGCATTACCTTTAGTTTTTTTATCCTTGGGTTGTCTATGGAGGTGGGTTTGTCCTTTGAGCCTTGCCTAAAAAAGGCACTATGGGGGTGGCAAGAGCCTTGGCCAGTATACGAAAGCCTAAGGGTGACAGGTGCAAGCCGTCCCTAGCGAAGCAACGTGGCTTGTCGAGCATGTCATCCCAGGCTGACAGACAGTGGATCCCCTTTGAATGACACCAATACTTTAGTCAATTGTTGAAACTGATCATTTTGTCTTTATACTGTGGCATCATTCTTGGTGAGGGCAAGATGCTACTCAAGGTCAGGGTCATACCAGCCTGGGCTACATGATCAGAGAGCTCCTCTATGTCTCTTTTCATGTAGTCCAGGGAGGTACATCTCAGGTCATTCACACCAGCATGGACAATGACGGAGTCATACTTGTACTTGCTTTGGATTCACCTGAGTGCTTGCGTTATGTGGCAGATCCTGGCACCCGACAGGCAGCTTACAGTGACCTTCTCCTTGTTCAGTCTGGTGAGCGGGACGTCAGCGTGCCGGACAATAGAGTCCCCTATAACAAGTGTATCTGGTGTGTTGTTTGGCCTTAAGGGCTGTGACTGTGAGGCACACTGATCTTGTGAGATATGTGATTCATGGGTATTGTAGAGGGGTGGCTGTTGCTTGGATATCTGCTTATTAGGTCTTTGCTGTTTAGGCAGATTTTTATTTAGAGCTTCCGAGTATGTTTTTGTGTGTTTATGTGTTGGGTATGCAGATGCAATAGGTCTGTGTGAGACTGGATTTGTGGTGCGGGTGGTTACCTTTTCCTCCTGACTTACTGTGCCAGTCTTGGGTTTTGAGAGCTCTGCCTCCAGTTTGGCTGTGTAACTGCATCTCTCACATGTATTATAGTTTGTTGGAAGGAGGAGAGGGTTGTCTGTGTACATAAGGCAATTGTAACATTGCCTCAAAATTCCCAGATTCACGAGCTGGACTGGAGAGTGACCCTGAAACTGATCCTTGGACATACCAGATTAGTATAGGGAACTGTTTTTTTACTGATCAGATTAGGGAAGGGAACTGATTTTCCACTTGATCAGGAAGGACCAATCGGGAGGCTAATACTTATGAAAAGTCAAGGAGGGTGTAGTGCTTTAGTTAGTTAGTGTTTCCTTATAAGAGATGAACAAGTGCAGGGCTTTAGAAAGAGAATAGAATGATTACTTTGAGAGTTTGAACAGTTCGAAGGGAAAAAGAGCAGACTTTGTGGAGCCTGGAATAATTTAAACCTGTTTAGGCGGCGCTGCCCGACGCTGCTCAGTGCGCAAAACCGTGCAAAAAGAGAGTTGTAGGGCTTTAAGAAAGAGAGAGATCAAGGAGTTTAGAAATGACCCAAAATGGCCAATAAAACTACAGCTTCTAGGCAGTAACCACTCCTCCAGGGACAGGCAGGCTGTTCAATGTTAACCACTGCCACTGGTGAACACAGAGACTTCCCTTTAGCCCAAGCAAGCACTGGCCTTCTAGAAACTTCCAAACAGTTCAGAACAGCAAATCTGTAACTGAACTTTCTTAACTTTCAGAAAGTGGGAAAAAAGCAAGATTTTTTTTTTTTTTGTTGTAGTTTAAAGGTAGCAGAGATACACAAGCAGCAAAGTATTCACAACAGTGCAATAAATGACCCCACACTTGAGTGCTAGGCCAAAATCAGGTAAAATGCAGTTTTTAGAGAAAAAACACAGGAAATGCAGTAAACAGGCTCTAGATGTGTTCCAAGTACTGTTACTGTTACAGATATAAACTTTAGCAAGCCTTTCATATACTGAA
>NC_056726.1:1688732324-1688744824 GCF_019279795.1 Protopterus annectens
GGTTGTGCTTGAGGAAGTGGGTGAGGAGTTGGGAGTGAATGCATTTTTCTAAGATTTTAGCTGGAGGAGAGAGGATGGCTATTGGGCGGTAGTTTGTTAGATGTTTAGAGGGGCCACCTTTGTGTAGGGGAATGATGTGAGATATTTTCCATAGACAGAGGACATATTGTTCTGAGATTGAGCAGTTGATCAAGATTAACATGGGATAGGCTATAGAGGGGGCAGCACTTTTAAAGAATTCATTGGGTAGTTGGTCTGCAGCTAGACAGCAAGGTCTGAGCTTGGAAAGGAGAGACTTTATGTAATTAGTTTGGACTGGGGTAAAAGAGAAGGAAGGTGGGGGAATCAGATGAGGGAGAGGGTGCAGTGAGAGGTTGATTAGTCTGATTACCAAGAAGTAATGTGATTGAGTTAATAAAGTGGTATTAAATTGTATAGCTATTGGGTCTGTTAACATGGAGGTGGCTTGTGGGGGGTTGGGGTATAGCCTGGGTTGAGAAGATTGTTAATGTTTTGCCAACATTTTTAGGGTTACTTTGGTGGATTTGTTGACAAGATAGGAAGCAGTTTTGCTTGTCTGATTTTATCTGTTTCTTAGTCTGGTTTCAGAGCTGTTGATATGTTGTGAGATTTGTTCTATTTTTGGTGATGTGGTATGTGGACCATGCCCTGTCTCTTTGTTTCTGCAGTGCTATGGTATCTTCTGTTAACTATGATAAGTGCCTAGTTTTTGCTCTTATTTGTCTTGTGGGTACTAAATTATTTAGTATTTTAAGAAAGGAACTGTTGAAGTACAGAACAGCTTAATCAAGTGGGAAGTTTCTACCTGGGGACCAGTTACATTGCTGAAGTAGAATTTTGAAAGTGGAGGGGGAGAAAGTTTTCTTATTTCGGACAAATTTATATATTGTGTTGGTTTGTGTCTGAACTCATTTTCTGTAGAGGAAGGTGGGTGATTGATCACTGAGGGAGTCTGGAAGGCAGCCTGCTAAGTAACCTAGGTTGGGTTTGTTAGTCAGTATCCAATCTAGAGTGGACTTCTTTTTTATAGGTTCATAGGTTCATAGGTAGGTACCAGGCTATCTGCCTGAGGGCATTTATAAGCCTAGCCAGTGTGTGTCAGTTTTTGCCACCCCATTGATTAATTAACTGATCCTCTGTCAAGCAGAGCCAACGAAGTGATCCCAGGGGTGTATTTTCTGTTACCCATCCACTCGTCAAGGTTTCTCTTGAAGTGTGTTGGTGAGGGGCTCTGCCTAATGTAGTTTGAAATTTTGTTCCAAAGCATGGGGAGTCTCTGTGACAGGAATCTATCCCTCCAGCATGTTCTATTTATTGTTGTGGCAAGGTTTAGCTCACTAGAGCGCATGGCTCACAGTGACTTGGATTTCTCTAGGTGAAGCATGTCCATTCATTCTGAGTTGGACATGGCTTTGTAAGTCAGACAGAGATCACCTCTGAGTAAGCGATATGCCACTGAGTACAGCCGGACTTTTTTTTAGTCGGGCTGCATAGGACATATGTTTGAGGCCAGTAATCCTCTTGATGATGTACTTTTGTGGTCTCTCCAGCTGTTGGAAGTGTCTTGTGAGGTACATCCCAAATGGGGCATTGTAATCTATGATGGGTCTGATAAGTGGCGAGTAGAGGGGCACTATAACCTCTTTATTTCTAGATGCAAACCCTTTAGTAATTAGATGGGCCATATAGAAGGATTTCTTAACTACTTTGGCAATATGATTGTCAAAGAAGATATTACTATCTACCTTAGTCCCCAGATCACTTATTACCTCTTCTGTATTAAGGGGGCTGCCACCTATGTGGTAATTTGTGGGTGTTTTTCCCAGACGGGATGACTATGCATTTTTTGGCATTAAGCTTGAGGCCATGACTTTGACACCAGGTGTCCTTTTCAGTAAGGTCCTTTTAGAGGATGTCCGTGTCAGTCAGAGAGTCAATTATGGCTCCCAGTTTGCAGTCATCGGCGAACTTGGTTAGCCATAGTCCTCCTGTGTTTGCCTGTACTTCTGAGAAGTATATGTCGAACAGTAGGAGTGCCAGGACAGAGCCTTGTGGGACACCACTTGTGACTGGTTTAGAGTCAGACCTGGAGCCCGCTATTCTTACCGTGTGAGTTCTGTCTGTAAGCCAGTTGGCAACCCATCTTGTGACATAGGGGTTTATGTTCAGGCTGGTGAGTTTTTCTGTAATACCTGAGTGGGGAATGGTGTCAAAAGCCTTGGCAAGGTCAAGGTAGGCTGTATGAACAACCTTTCCCTCGTCTATGGCCTTGGTGACTGTCTCGAAGAAGTCAACCAGGTATAGTAAGCATGATCTGCCCTTCATAAAGCCAAACTTGAGTGTTTATCTAACCTGGTAGGACAGGATATGGTTTGGGTGAAATTTAAGAGGTTTAGGAAGTTGGAGGGGTTGTTGGAGTTGCAGGAGTACCAGTCCAGGTTGAAGTCACTTAGGATGATGGTTTCCTGGTTAAAATTAGATGATGCCCAAGAGACAAGATTGCCATGGGGGAGATAGGTGGTTATGGTAATAATAGTTTTGTTAGGGTTTATTACTAGGTGTGTTGTTAGGATTTCAGAGTTGGGGAGGTCCGGAGGGGCACAGTCTAATAGTTCTAGTTTGAGTGTGTCTTTATACATAATAGTGACACCACTGCCCATTTTGTTTGCTCTGTCTAATCTTATTGTTTTGTATCCATTTGCAATTATTTATTTGTCCTGTGAGGTTTAACCAGGTTTCTGTTATTGCTGCAATGTCTTGTAAGTAGGAGTTAAGTGTTGCATGGAATTCAGTCATTTTATCTACAATACTGTGGAAGTTAAAATTTATAAAGAGTAGTTCAGAGATGTTGTTTTTTGGAAGTTGGGTGGGGTGATGATTAGTAGTATAGTGGCTAGAGGTTGGAGTAGGGCTGGGAGGGGAAATAGCTGGGCAAGGAGAGGTGTGGTTGTGTGGTCCTGGGTTGGGGTGGATGTCAGCTTGGAGCCTAATTTGTGTTATATTGTATAGAAGGAGTTGTCTGATCTTATTGGTTAGTTTTACGTATCTGAGAGTCAAAGGATAAGTACAGTGTGTGAGCATGTGATTGAAAGGTAGGAGGAGAAAGATAGATGTGTTGTAGAGATGTGAGCTAATGTCAGCATATGTGTGGGTGTGATTTTTGGTGGAGAAAAGATGGAGGGTAGAAGAGTGTAGGTGGTTGATTGTACATGAGTGGAGGAAGGTGGAGTTATGCAAGTGGTAGAAAAGGTGGAGTGGAAGTGTATTGGTTAGCATGGAGAAGAACAGAGATATAGTGGATGGTTGTAGTGGTGTTGAGTGGAGTTGTGGGGATGTGGTTGAGACTTTTGGCAGATGGAGGACTAGCTGGTTGTAGATGGATTGTGGTTTGGTTATGTATAAATGTAATGAAAGAGGGGGTGGGTGGGAATGGGGGTGAGGTAGGGGAGCAACATGAGCCCGAGCATAGAGAGGGTTAACGGAGCGGGTTTGGCCCAGGTGGAAGAGGCACGAAAATACTTTTTGGGAAAAAACAATCAGTTAGATGTAGCTATGGATTGTATCCTACAGGTAAGAGTGAACAGCACAATATGGTTAGTAGTCCTAGTTGTGAGGTGGTCAGAGAGATAGTAGGATACATTTACTGTCCTACTTTTCAGAAAACTGGTTTTATTCAGTGAGTTTAGGGTTCGTTGTTATGAACTTGTAATTCATTTATTATTACCAGGTGTGCTAAGAGGTGAACGTACTTGTAACTAGCAATCAGAAACAGCACTACACTGCCATCTAGTGGCTCAAGGGGGCTACAGATTCAGTGGGGAGAAGATGCGTTTCACTGGGGTTCTAAGACAGGGAACTGGGACCTTCTTCTGGGATGCTGTGAGTGTGCAAGCCACCAAGTTTAGCAATCTGCACTACAGTATAGCTATATCAGGGTATACACCTACAATGCCCATTTACAGGTTAACTGTTTACATTAGAGACATAGGTGTTAAACCTGGGATGAATTTCTGGTACCCCAGCCAATTGTCCAAGTTGCACTTGAATTGTGTTGAACTCTGCTTCACATGGATAGGGAGTCTGCCCCATAGACGGGGTAGTCTTTCAGATACATACCTATCTCTCCAGCAGGTCTTATTTAAATCACAGGCAAGGTTTAAGCCTTTAGAATGGGTAATTTTGGTACTGTTTGTTTTGTGGATATGCAGGAGGTCCATCAGAATGGGGTCTGATAATGCCCTGTATGCCAAGCATAGATCTCCCCTCAAAAGCCTGTACGAGACAGAATACAGGGATAGGGCCTTGAGTTGGTCTGCATAGGACATATTATGTACGCCATGTATTCTTTTAGTGAGGGACTTCTGTGGGCATTCCAGCTGCTGGATATGCCTGGTTAGGTACTTTCAAAGGGGGCATTGTAATCAATAATAGGTCTTATGAATGCCGAATACAGTGGAACAATGACTTCCTTGGACTTAGATGCAATATCTTTGTTTATAAGTTGCACAACACAGAATGATTTCTTCACCAATGAAGACACGTGAGGATCAAAGACTAGATTACTATCTATGTGTGTCCCTCAGTCCCTGCCTACTGGGTCAACTCTAAGGGCTGTGTTGTCAATATGATAGTTACCAAGGATGGATGACTTCCCAAAGGATACTATTATGCATTTCTTGGCATTTAGTTTTAGTCCATGGCTCTGACACCAGTTGTTTGTCTCCATCAGCCCCTCCTGGAGAACATTTGTGTCAGTGTGAGATTCAATGGCAGCTCCTAATTTGCAGTCATCTGCAAATTTAGTAAGCCAGAGTCCACTGACATTGGCCTTGACTTCTGAAAAGCAAATGCCAAAAAGGAGTGTTCCAAGGACTGATCCCTGAGAGACTCCACTTGTGACCGTCCTCTTTGTAGAGGTGGACTTCCCAATTCTAACTTCCTGGGTCCTGTCTGTCAGCCATTTGGCTATCCACTGGATGACATATGGGTTTGTACCTAACCTCTTGAGTTTGTCAACAATGCTCAAGTGGGGTATTGTGTCAAATGCCTTGGCCAGGTCAAGGTAGGCAGTATAAACAATTTTGCCCTCATCCATTGCTTTGGTGACCTTCTCCAAGAAGTCCACCAGGTTGAGTAGGCATGATCTGCCCTTGAGAAAAACAAACTGGGGTGGGTCCAGTGTCTGGAGGTTTACTATATCTCTATTGATCATCTCCATGATAATCCTTTCCATGGCTTTACATATAAGACTAGTGAGACTTGTGGGTCTGTAGTTTCCAGGGTCTGTAGATCCCTCACCTTTCTGCAGAGGGATGACTGTCGCCTTTCTCCATTCATGAGGCATGAAGCCTGTTTGGAGGCTACAGTTAAATATTAATTCCAGAGGCAATGATAGGTTATGTTTCTTACTATTTAGAAGGCTTCCTGGAATACTGTCTGGGGCCATTGATGCAGTGTTCTTGGTCTTAGAGAGAGCATTAAGGACCTGTTCCTTAGTGATAGTAGGGGGAGATATATTTGATGATATTTCCCTAGGGATGGTTGAGGGAGAGAGAGGAGTAAAGTTGGAGCTGAATTTATCAGCCAGGAAGTTTCCTACATCTTCTGGCTCAGTATATGTGGTTCAATTTACAATTAACTCAATTTACAATGAGCTCTTGCCTTTGAGGTTGCAAACATAGCAAAAGAATGCTTTGTGGTTGGCCTTGGCCTGGGAACCGAAATGTACCCCCAATTTGGCTTTGGTAGACTTTATTTGTCCTCTGAGTTGTCTGTTTAGTTTGATGATAGTGCTTTTATCCTGCTGGGTACTGCACCTTCTAATTTTTGCCATGATTTTCTTTCTCCTGTTTTACAGCCTATTGATTTTGTGATTCCACCAGGGTGGCTTGTTTTTTGAGTTAGTTCTGTACTTCTTCCTGGTGGGTACAGCTGCCTGTATGCAGCTATTAACATGCTTGTACAGGGTTTCTGTGAACAGTTCTGCATAGGCAGAAGTGTTCTCAGAGTTTATGGGGGCTTGAAATGTTGTCAGGTTCTCACTTAATAGCAGGAGGTTAGCCTTAGAATAGTTCCTGAATATTCCCGGTTTAGCTGGGGGTCCAGGTTTTATTTTTATTTCAAAGGAGATCAATTTATGGTCTGACCTTATCAAGAAATGCATTACAGTAGGGGGTGTGCAGCAGTCTCCCATATTAGTGAGGACCAGATCCAGTATGGTTGCACCCCTGGTTGGTGTGTTGACTATCTCGTCCAGGGAGTTTGTGTTTACAAAATTCAGGAATCTCTGTGCATTTACATTTGGTGTCGTATAGGATTCCCAGTTAATAGCGGGTGATTAAAGTCACCCATGAATATGGTTTTTGATAGTGTTTCTAAGTTTAAATACATGATATGGCCTTTCTGGGTCATAGGGGGACCTATAGCTTGCAAAGAAGTGGTATTGGATTTTACCTATGGTGATTTGAACATGGAGCAGCTTAATTTGACTAGTCTTGAAGTATATTTACTTTTTATGTAAATAGAGGGTTCCACTTGAAAACATCAAAATTCTAAACCATCGAAATTCATATGGTCGAGACCATATCATTGAGTGTTTAGAACATTGATGTTGTCAAAGGGAAAAAAAAGGTAAGTAAACAAGGGAAAAAGCTAGTGTTTCTGCAGGGCAGCAAAGTGTAGATTTCCCTTTACCCCACTGTAGTGCAATCTTGGAGTTGGTTTATTAAAGTTGGGGGGCTGTGGGGGGCATAGCCCCCCACATGGGAGATGCAGGGGGGCAAAGCCCCCTTGCATAAAATAGTTTTTAGAGTTTTTTTCTTTTTTTTATGTTCCCTTTGAATCTTCAATGGTTTGAAACTTTATGCTCTGGTCTCGATGATCAGAATTTCGATGTTTCAAGCTTTTGATGATTTCAAGTGGAACCAAATAGAGACACCTCCACATTTAGTCCCTGCCTGTGAAGTAGCTGGTCTAAATGTGTGGAAGGCATTCTAGCCTTGTACTGTTGGTGTCCTTTCCGCAGCTTTAAACCATGTCTCATTGACCACACAGACATCAGCATTCTCTAGGGTAAAGAGAGTTTGTAGGAAGTGGAGTTTTTTGTTTAGGCTCCTAACATTGAACAGTAATATATATATATATATATATATATATATATATATATATATATATATATATATATAGAGAGAGAGAGAGAGAGAGAGAGATGTGTGTGTGTGTGTGTGTGTGTGTGTATATGTATAATATATATATATATATATATATATATATATATTCATATCATTCCATCTGAAATATCCCATAATACCTTTTATTGCGAATCATTGTTCTTTATTCGATCTGGAAGGTTTTTAAGATAACTGAACTACGACTTTCTGTAACTGTGCCGGTAGCTGATAAGCACAATATCTAGAGGATCATAAATGGTCTCCAATCATAACTGTATAATAGATGGTGGAGCTCCATGACTAGGCTCCAAAAATGTGAAAAATACAAACTATTTAAGTGCTTCTGTAGCATGAGGCACAATCTTAACAATTGTTAAGCAATCCCACTAACCTCTATTAATGCTGGATCTCACATTAATCACTAAGAACTGACACTATCGGCCAACAGATGACAGTGGCAAAAGTTAAAACAACTTCATTTCAGCCTTTCTGCCTGCTGCTTATGCCCATAGTATGTCCCTGACTTTGTCTCATAATCTTGCCCTCACCTAAGAAAATCTGTTTGACAGCACTTTCTAAGTGAGTTACCAGCTCTGAAAGCCAGGAAAACACTTCATGCCTTTCTTTCTGTAATTAGTAGTGCATGCAGCAGATAAAGCTCCATGCACTACAATGAATTATGATTGAGTCTCCAATCCTAAGCTACTATTATGTGTCCTTGAAATGGACGCCAAGATTCTCTTGTCAAGCTTTACTGTCAAGGTGAATTTCTTGGCATCCATGTGTTGAACACATAATGATACATTTATGACTGGAGACCCAATCATAATCATGCATGGCTTTTCCTGATACTGGAACATTATCACAATGCCTATGCGATGCATATATATTATCTAAGACAGTAAATAAGTCACCCAGTTCACTGCACTCTGAATCCCCGAAAAAAAAACACATGATGACCTCTGTCATTACACATGAAAAAACAAAATCACCAAACAAGAGATTTGCTACACGGTACCTTTCTACAGAACTGAGTTACTGTCCTTTTCTTATGGTTGTGTAGTACTACGTCAGTTATTATGAATATGTTCTTAAACCACTACAGTAAATGGTTAGCACAAGTAGCCAACTCTGCTTTCTTTAATGTTGCAAAGGCTAAGCTCAGATCGAAATTGACAGAGACCTCCTTGTTTACAAAGGTGCCTAGTTCATACTTCCTAATACAAAATATCTTTCGCCTTTCATTTTTGCATTGATTTATTTGTGCCGATTCACTGCTTGCATATCATCATGACCACTTTATCTCTTCCACTTCTTCTAAACTCTGAACCAGGCACCCATCATTTGCATTTCTTTAAATTTATAGTCAAACCTGTCAACTCCTGATAATTCAAAATCAAAGCAATAGCTTTTAAAAATCACAGCAGAGGGTTAGGAAGAGGAGCTTTTCTTATTCTTCAAAATAGACGATCTTTGTGTATAAGATCTTTTAGAGCTAGGTATAGGGAATTTTTGTTATAAGCTTAGTTTGCTTATTTCATAAGATATATGCTCAAACCATGAATTAATGAGGTAAACCTAGGGAGAGAAAAGCTAAATCTGAGAGCCAAAATCATAGTGCAATGCCTAAATCATAGCAGTTGAGTGACGTGTTTGTAATGCATGCTATCAGCTACTTAGAACATTTTTATTTATAATTCCTTTCTTAACCTCTGTTTCATTGTAATTATTGTACATTACAGGAATTGAACAGAATAAAAAATAATTGAAGATAATTTTACTGATAGAACATTTACCATAAATTTCACTTACTAAATTTCAAATGTTTGTTTTATTTCTGAGCTGCATTGTCAACATTGTCTCAAAAAGTTTTTATTGCAGAATACAAGGCAACTACATGAAAAGAACATGAAATCAAGTGAAAAATGCTACCAAGTTTAATTTTATTCCTAAGGCTTGATGGACTGCTGTATCCTTTAAAAGCTTTGGAAAGAAAAAGAAATTCTGTTGACTTTACCTGACACTTTATACAGACTTGATGAGGCATGAGCTGGATGCACTTCTCCCATGTATTTTTAATTCCTTCCAGTCATATCAGAAAATTCAAGCTAATGAATTAAATATCAGTTTAAAGTATGTTGTGATTTTCCTGGTAACCTTCAGGTGACTTGCTATAAGGATGACTTCTTGAAAACTAGAGCAGAATTCTACGTGCAGTGGGGAACAAAATATCAGGATAAAGGCTCTTAGTAAAAAAAAAGTTAGCAAAATCATTTTTGTTCTTAGCTGAAAAGCTCTGACTCATGTATTAAGTAGGTATTAAGGAATTAAGGAATAAAACTGGTGTGGCCTCATTGTTTGAAATTCAAATTACCCTTGCTAAATTATTAACAGTGTTACTCATTGCCTTCTTACCAAATCCTTTTCAATAATAAGCTAAATAAGGATATCAGATCATCTACTTTGCTCTTCTCTGGGGATCTAACACAACCAAATCATTGCAGCATTTCCTCTGTGAAGACAGACCAATAACAAAATTATATAAAATACTGGGGTTTTATTTTGCATTAAGCAAAACAGCATGTTACTGAATTCTGCACATGCACAGATGAAAGTAATAACCTAAAACAATGTGTGAGTTACATGATCTTGACAAATGCAAGTTATGTAAAATAATATGCTATATGTTCTTGCTCACTATGATGTATCTCAGCATGCAAACATATGCTGTTCGTCATGGTCATAGTCTTTCTTATCTGATTTCCTTTGTTAACAACTAAAACTCCAACCTATTGAGGACTTGACATACATTTAGTTGGAGACATTTGGTTAAAAGTGCCTCTTCGATATATTTTAAAGTACGGCATACATAGTACACTAAATGGCGCTTAACATATAACATATTTCTACACAGTACATCAAGGTGATTGCACTGTCTATTATGAGAATTTCTGTTATGTCTGGCAAAGCATGAATCCACCATGAGACAAATTACATCACAGAACATCTGTTTATTTATTAATTGATTGATTTATTTATCCCAGTATGTTTCATTGATTACACAGAAATCTTGGGATGAAAAATTCACAGGACACACCCAGGGGTATAGAAAATTTACATATATATATATATATATATATATATATATATATACACACACACACACACACACACACACACACACACACACACACACACACACACACATTTTTTAACATCTAACTATCTAAGAGGAAAGTGAAAGTTGGAATACTGGAAGTGAATCATGTAGACATGAGTGAAAATGTGAACTCTGACAGAGACAATACAAATACCTGGGTCCAACCATGAGCCTGGAAGGGTAACCTACTAGTGGAAAAGATTGAATGCTTCAGCTTCAATTGCCCGAGTTTCAACCTATGAACAGTCGGAGTTGCTCCACAGGAACTCACTGACAGATGAGTTATGCTAGAACTGATTCTCATTTTGGAGGAATTTCTCTCATTTGTGAGTTGGTACAATCCCTTAAAAGGCTTCTTTCTGCCGTTTTTTTTTTTTTCTTTTTTTTGGCAAATGCAGATCTGGGATTCTGGTGCTAAGTAGATTCACTTTAGTCCACTCATAATGGGTGCCAGGATGGAGTGTAGAAGCAGCATCATGTTACCTTCATGCTGGTATGACCCGTTAAAATACTGTGGATACTCACAGTACAATTGCAAAGTGCACAAGCAGGAAACAAAAATCTGTCATAAAGTGACTAAAATAACTTGTCGGTAATAAGGAAGACAAGGAAAAAGCATTTTACGATAAGGAGGATGTGAACTGTATGCAGGTTTAGGATAATATATAAATGGAAAATTATATGAGCTGTATTAGGGAAAATGTCTGTGGGCGGCCACGGTGGTGCAGCAGTTAGCATTGCTGCCTCAAAGCAAGAGGTTCTCTGGTTTGATCCTTGGCTGGGATGCCTTCTGGGCGGAGTCTGCATGTCCTCCCTGTGGTCGCATGGGTTTCCTCTGGATGCTCCGGTTTCCTCCCACATCCCAAAAACATGCTGTAGGTGGATTGGGCTCTCTAAATTGGTGTGTGTGTGTGTGTGTGTGTGTGTGTGTGTGTGTGTGTGTGTGTGTGTGTGCCTTTTGCGGAAGTTTGGTTGCCAGGCTGGGAAAAAGGTACTGAAGTGTGACAGCAATGCAAAGCTAAAAGAGATACTGCTGATATGGAAAAATGGGACATATTAGAAAAATAATGATGTTCCAGTAGAAAGAAATTTAATAAACTGCGACTTTGTGCAAAGACAGAGAAGATATGAATTATGAAGAAGACTTCAACTATAAGGAAATGTCATTAATTTAATGAAGAAAACAAAGGCGTGATTGGTAAAAAGGCATTGTAAAAATAGTGGTGAAGGAGAAAAGAAGAAATATTGGTGATAAAACATTTTTAGGCAAAGGAAAAATAGATGAATGAATGAAAGGGAATAGGAACTGATACAGTTATGAAGCAAGAAGGGGCCAGTGGATAGCTGAAAAAAGAGGAACTAGATGATATATCATCAGGGATAAAGCAGTAAGAGCTAGCAACTCGAAATACTGAAGCACATATTAGGACAGTATTAGAAACAATAGGCAAGAGGGGGTGGAATTTATAGGAGAAAACTGGCAAAGAACCAAGATATTGAGAGCAAATAACTAGAGAGGGAAAGGGACTAAAATGAGAATAGGCCACAAATTTATTTGGACTACACGTTAGAGATTGCCTTCCCTATCAATAACCAATATCAAAGTATAAGCAAAGAGAAAGAAATAGGGGGGTCCTAAACAAAAGACCAGCACTAGTAGAGTTTTTAGTAGTACCAAGAACAGATACTGCCATTTAAAAAGGGATAATTACTAGATCATATAAAATATTGCATGATAACTATAAGAATTAATTGGAGGAGGTTAGCAAGGATTGAGAAGAGAGATTGGATAAGCAAGTCACAAAGAAACAATAGGACTCCCAAATATGCAACAAAATCTAAAGGATTTAGGATTTTTGATATTTTTATACTCCAAGGTAGACAGCAATGTTGGAGGTGTGATAGGGAAGAAGGCGATACTTGGGAACATATTTTCTGAGAGTGCGGTGGGTTGGCGGACTTTAAGGATTCCCTGTAGGATGCATTGTTTGAGATGCCGAGTGAACAGATCGGTGTGATCAGAGAGATGAGTTTTCTGAGATATGATACAGAATCGTAATTTCCTAGACATGGTAAGGCCTTGCTGTGTCTAATTATAGTGACTGCCAAAAAAGCAATTACTAGAAAATGGAAATCAAAATCTAAACCAA